>NC_066527.1:19883652-19898652 GCF_024679095.1 Eriocheir sinensis | reverse complement strand
GAGAACAATCCCCCCCCCTCCACTCTCCCTCTCCCCCTCTATCCATACCCCATCCATATTTTTTTTATATTATCACCAAGACCGCAGAGTTTTATCTAGTCCCATGACGTCAAAACAAACCTTGCTGACCTTGAACGCTTAGATGACCTTGCTCTCTCTCTCTCTCTCTCTCTCTCTCTCTCTCTCATTTCCACCCATTCACTTATTTCTTGTTTTTTTCTTTCTTTACCTTACCTATAATTTCCTTGTCTTCCTTTCCCTTCCCTTAATTTACCCTTCTCTTATTTTCTTTTCCTCTCCCTTCCCTTTCCTTCCTATTCCTTTCCATTCCTTCCTTTCTCTTCCCTTGCCTTCTCTTCCCTACCTAACCTTCCCCTACAATCCCTTCCTTTCCCTTCCTTTCTCTTCCCTTCCCTTCTCTTCCCAACCTTACCTTATCTAACCTTCCCCTACAATCCCTTCCCTTCCCTTCCTTTCTCTTCCCAACCTTACCTTATCTAACCTTCCCCTACAATCCCTTCCCTTCCCTTCCTTTCTCTTCCCTACCTTACCTTACCTAACCTTCCCTTCCTCTCCTTTCCCCTCCATATCCTACCTTATCTTCCTTCCCCAATCATTCATTTACCTAACCTTACCCAACATAACCCAGGCTAACCTACTTCCCCTTACACACACACACACACACACACACACACACACACACACACACACACACACACACACACATCATGATTTTAAGGACAAGATATGGAGACGGACAGCCAGCGTATCTCTTTCAGTATGTCACAAATAGTAAAACACACACACACACACACACACACACACACACACACACACACACACACACACACACACACACACACACAGGGGGTTCAAAAGTGTGAATATAAACAGAGAATATTATGAAAGAAGTGTTTATATATAGAATCAGAACCCAATTAAACAACTTCATCGCGTTTATACACACGAGAAAAAAACATAAATAGTCTTAGATTCCACTTAATTTTAATCCTTCAAGCAAACAAGATATTTATTTATTAAGTGTTTTGAGAGAGAGAGAGAGAGAGAGAGAGAGAGAGAGAGAGAGAGAGAGAGAGCACATCAACCTATCACATGTTCCTTTCCTTATCATAAACATCAAAAACATCAACAACAAAAACATCTTACCATATATATATTCTCATCAACCATTCAACCAATCCACCAAAAAGTATATATAACGTACTTAATATTAACCAGATTTTGGATGCTAATCAACCTAACCTGACGTGACAACCCAAATCTTATGTCTGGGTAATAATGTAAACCCCTTGTAGGTAGACATTAGAGTGCTATCATTTATCACATTTACTTTCTTAATTTTATATCATCATCATCATCATCATCATTTCGTTTAACGTCCGTGTTCACTCTTCCTGAGCGGTTGGACGCTTTAAGGCTCTCCTCCACTCTACTCTGTCTTCTGCCCGATGCTCATCCAATCCCATCAATGCCAAGTCTTCCTGTATACACCTTCTCCACGGTTTCCTAGGTCTACCAACTGGTCTCCTTCCTTCTACCTCCAATCTCTCCAAAACTCCCAGCACTGTATCCTCCCCTGCTCTCTTTGCATGTCCAAACCATCAGAGTCTTTCCCTTCTGAGCACTGTTTCCTACCTCCAATCTCTCCAAAACTCCCAGCACTGTATCCTCCCCTGCTCTCTTTACATGTCCAAACCATCGGAGTCTTTCCCTTCTGAGCACTGTTTCCTACCTCCAATCTCTCCAAAACTCCCAGCACTGTATCCTCCCCTGCTCTCTTTACATGTCCAAACCATCGGAGTCTTTCCCTTCTGAGCACTGTTTCCTACCTCTAATCTCTCCAAAACTCCCAGCACTGTATCCTCCCCTGCTCTCTTTACATGTCCAAACCATCGGAGTCTTTCCCTTCTGAGCACTGTTTCCTACCTCTAATCTCTCCAAAACTCCCAGCACTGTATCCTCCCCTGCTCTCTTTACATGTCCAAACCATCAGAGTCTTTCCCTTCTGAGCACAGTTTCCAGGTCCTCTACTCCACATCTGTTAGCTACATCTATTTTCTAACATCACTTGACGTTTTTTGTTTTGCTCTCTTTCTCTCTTTCCTTTCTATAATTCTTCTTTCTTTTTTCTTCCTTTCTTCCTTCTTTCTTTCCTTCCCTTTATTCCTAGTTTTTTTCCTTTACTCCTTTTCTCCTTCCTTCCTTCCTTCGTTCATGGGAGTTTTTTTTATATACTTTCTTGCAATTCCTCCCTCCTCCCTTCTTTATCTATGTCATCTCTCCTCTTCCTCTTCTCTTTCCTCCTTTGACCCCTCTCCTCCTCCTCTTCCTCCTCCTTCATATCCTTTTTCTTTTTTCACTTCCTTAATCACCTTTCCTCTTCCTCTTCCTCTTCTTTACCTCCTTTATCCCTCTCCTCCTCCTCCTCCTCCTCCTCTTCATTCTTTCCCTTCTTCATTACCCTTCCTCCTCCTCTTCCTTCCTTCAGTACCCCTATCATCATCTCTCTTCTTCCTACTCCTCATTCTTTACCTCTTTCATCCTCTCTCCTCCTCCTCCTCCTCCTCCTCCTTATAGCCACTTCCTGTAGGTCTTGAGAGCAGAGGCGGCCGTGAGGAGAGTCTTGGGCAGGGTGGTGGAGAGGCAGGCCAAGCTGGATGCCTCGCGCTGCCGGCCTGCCTCACTGAGCTGACCCACGGCCTGCCTCACCAAGCCCGGGTCACCACACTCCATCTGGGAAGGGAGAGGAAAGGGAATGAAGGGAAAGGAAGGGGAGAGGGACTGTTGATATTGTAAGTGTATTGTAAGTGATATATGTGTTAGTGGTATAGATTGAAGTGGTGTAAGTGTTGGTGTTTATGTTAGTGGTGCCAATGGTGATGTGAGAGGTACTGGTGTTGAGTTTAGTGGTACAGAATGGGTATTAGTGGTGTTAGTGGTATAGAGTGTAGTGGTGTTGGTGTTGATGTTAGTGGTACTGGTGTTGATGTTAGTGGTGCCAATGATGATGTGAGAGGTACTGGTGTTGAGTTTAATGGGACAGAATTGGTATTAGTGGTATTAGTGATGAAGTCTGTAGTGATGTAGGTGTTGGTGTTGATGTTAGTGGTACTGGTGTTAATATTAGTGATACAGAATTGGTACTAGTGGTATTCCTGGTATAGTGGTGTCTAGATATAAGTGGTATGTTAAAGGTACAATAACAAGCATGACAGGTGTTCGTTCTAACCAGGAAAGTCACGAGAGGTCCATAGAGGAGTGTAGAGAGGATGCGCGCCACCAGTCCTCGCTCCACCACCTCACGCAGAAGGTCCGAGTCGTAATCTTCCTCGGTAACCTGATGAAGAGAAGGTAAGGTTGTGGCTGGGGTGAGTGCGTTAGTTTTTTATTTTTTTTATTTTTTTTTTATTTTTTACTCTCTCTCTCTCTCTCTCTCTCTCTCTCTCTCTCTCTCTCTCTCTCTCTCTCCTCCCTTTCTTTCACTCCTTCTCTCTCTCCTCCTCCTCCTCCTTCACTCCTTCTCTTCTCCTCCTCTTCCTTCTTCTTCACTCCTTCTGTTCCTTCTCTCTTAATATCTGTTGTGTTTTTGCTCTTTTTTCATCATTAATTTTTTTGTCTATTTTTTTCAAGTTTTTTTTTTGCTGTTTCCATATTTTCTTTCTTTTGTATGCTCTCTCTCTCTCTCTCTCTCTCTCTCTCTCTCTCTCTCTCTCTCTCTGCCTCTCTCTCTCTCTCTCTCTCTCTCTCTCTCTCTCTCTCTCTCTCTCTCTCTCTCTCTCTCTCTCTCTCACATCCTAACCTACACCCCCTTCATTCCTCCTCCTCCTCCTCTTCCTTCTCCTCCTCCTTCAGCCTCACCTCCTGCAGCCCCTCCACAGCCTCCACCACTGCCCCAAGGACCTTCGCATCATCGGACAGCAGCGCCACCTTGCAGCACCCCCGCACAGCACCTCGCCCCAGGCCCTGCAGACGCCCCACCAGCCACGCCAGACACTCCAAGGGGAACTGGTACAGATGGGGAAGAAAGGAGAAAGAGTTAACCCCTTAAGTGTGGATTTCCTACAAGAAGACATCACCAAGCTACAGGAATAGAACAAAAAGTGGCTGCTACAGTTTAATGAAGAAAAATGTAAAGTCCTGCACCTTGGGAGGGGATATCCAGCACACCAATACCACATGGGAAACAGTCCACCATCCACCACAGAGACAGAGAAAGACCTGGAAGTGTATGTTACCAGGCTACCAGTGAAGGGATATTCAACACACCAATACCACATGGGAAACACTCCACCATCCACCACAGAGGCAGAGAAAGTCCTGGAAGTGTATGTTACCAGGCTACCAGTGAAGGCCAAATCCGTGCCAATCACAGTGGACGGGTTAATTTTGTCCTTATGTTCTTATGACAACCAAACACAAAATGAAAAAAATAACAACCAAAAACACCAATAAGTCACCTGGTTGAGAGAATGGGCATGATGGGCAGCCTCCCACACCACCTGAAGCCCACCACCACCACCACCGCCACCACCACTGGCCGTCACACTCCCCTCGGTCACCTCCAGCAGTTTGCCCAGCACCAGCAGCCAGGGGTTGGAGGTCACACTGCCATACATCTGTTGGGTCAAGGAATGTTAGGTAAGGTCATGGAATATCAAGGTCATACTGGGTTCTATGAGGTCAAATAAGGTCATGGTAGGGTACGGATATGGTGGAAAGAAGAGAAGGGGATAAAATATGTGATCTCGTTAAGCAATATTCTTTTATATGCTAACAGTCTTCGACCTCATAAATTTTGCCGCCATGTTGCATCTCTTTCAATCTTCTATTGATATTTTCAAGCTGACTGCTCATCTGAACTTGCTAACTCCCTTCCCACAGTCCCGCTGCAAATGACTTTCTACTCTAGCTCATCCCTGTACTGTCCAAATCCCTTATGCAAGAGTTAGCCAGCATCTTCACTCTTTCGTCCCTTACACTGGCAAACCCTGGAACAGCCTATCCTCGTCTGTATTTCCTCCTGCCTACGACGTGAACTCTTTCAAGGGGAGAGTATCAGGACACCTCTCCTCCTAAAATTGACCTCACTTTTGACCTCTCATTGTTTTTTTTGTTTTTTTTTATTGGAGCAGTGTCTAGCGGGCCTTTTTGTTCCTGTTTTTTTGTTTTTTTCCCTTCCTCTCCTTCTCCCTATCTCTTTACTATCTCTTCCTCCCTCTCCCTTTTATTCTTCCCTTCTTCCCGTCCTCTCCTTTTCCCTCCCTTTCCTTTCCTTTCTCCTTTTCTCTCCCTTTTATTCTTCCCTTCTTCCCGTCCTCTCCTTTTCCCTCCCTTTCCTTTCCTTTCTCCTTTTCTCTCCCTTTTGTTCTTCCCTTCTTCCCGTCCTCTCCTTTTCCCTCCCTTTCCTTTCCTTTCTCCTTTTCTCTCCCTCCTTATTCTCGCCCTTGCGTCAGCTCCATTGCTGTAAAAAATATATCATTACCATCACATAGGGTCCACAGGTACACCCAAACTCACCTGTGGATCAAAGGGTGGCCAAAGGTGGAGGAGGTGGATGAGCGCCTTGGCCTGTGTGAGGGTGGAGGTGGCAGCGATGAGGGATGTGAGGAGGGCAGCTCGCGCCTCACTCGTTGACAGCTGATCCGGTCCGACAGCCCCAATGCCCCTCACCCCTTCCTCCCCCTCCTCCTTCTCCTCCTCGCCCCATGCCTCTGCCACCACCCCTCCTGTCCTCATCACCCGGACTAGTTGAAGGTCATCCTCGCTTAGGGATAGATGCTGGAAAGGAGAGTCGATATGTGTGTTAATTGACGAAGTGATTAAAAGATTAGGATGATGTTTATAGATGATGTTTATAGACTGTGTGATGGTATGTTAGGAAAGAAGAAAGGGGAAGAGAGAAAGAGGAAAGGAAACAAAGAAGAGGATTGATTGTGTGAGTGTATGTCAGGAAGGAAAGGAAAATAGAGAAGAGGAAAGAGGAAAGAAAGAAAAAGAAATGATTGGGTGAGTGTGTGCCAGGAATGAAGAAAGGAAAATAAAGAAAAGGAAAGGAAATCAAGAAAAAGGAATGATTGTGTGATTATATACCAGGAAGAAGAAAGAAAAAGAAACAAAAGAAGAAAAAAAGGAAAGGAAATGGTTGTGTGTGAATGAATGCTAAAAAAAGAAAGGAAAATAAAGAAAAGGAAAGGAAATCAAGGAAAAGGATTGATTGTGTGATTTTATGCCAGGAAGAAGAAAGAAAAAGAAAGAAACAAAAGAAGAAAAAAATGACTGTGTGTGTGAATGCATGCTAAGAGGAAGAAAGGAAAAGAAAGAAAAGAAAAAAGAAAATGAAAACAAAAACAAAAAAAAAGGCGTGACTGTTACCATATGCAAAATCCTCAATGTGTGACTATATACCAGACTGCCCGCACATCACCCCTCTTGACACCTCACCTTCTCAGCCACCGTCAGCACCTCCACGCGGGCCGCCAGAGGTACCCCTTCGTCCTCGCACAGCTCCCGCACCTCCATCAGCACCTCCTCCTCCGACAGCAGCTCCCCGCCCTCCTCCAGGTAAGCGCTCACCTGCCCCAAGAGGTGGTCCAGCATCCCTACCTGAGTGCTCCCCTCCGGCACCTTCATCTGGGGGGGAGGAGGAGGAGAGGAGAGGAGAGGAGAGGAGAGGAGAGGAGAAGGAGGAGGAGAGGAGAGGAGAGGAGAGGAGAAGGAGGAGGAGAGGAGAGGAGAGGAGAGGAGAGGAGAGGAGGGGAGAGGAGAGGAGAGGAGGAGAAAGAAGGTTGGAGAGAGGACGAAAAAAAGAGACATAGAGAGAGAAGGAGGAGGAGGAGGAGGATCGAAATAAAAAAGGAGAGAAGGGAGGAAAGAGGAGAAAGAGGAGGAGGAGAATGATTGGAGAAAGGAGGGACAGAACGAGGAGGAGAAGGAAGATTGGAAGAAGAGAAGAGGGACATAGAGAGAAGAGGAGGAGGAAGAAGAGGAAGAGGAGGTTTAGGTACATAAGAAAAGGTCTTAGCAATCTTATATTTCTATCTCATTATTCTCCTCTTATTCTATTTATTTTTTCTATGTTAATTCCTCCTTTACATTACTTATACTGTTTTATGTTATCTATACTACACACACACACACACACACACACACACACTCCCTCTCACTTTCTTCTCCTCTTCCTTCTTCAGCATTCTCCACCCCTCCAGAAGCCTCCTCAGGGTATGCAAGATCACATCCTCAGGGGTCGTCGCCGCCTGCTCAGGAAACACCGCCAGCACCTCCCTCAGCGACCCCAGCCCCCCGCCCTCCAGCAGCACCCCACAAGCCACCCCCTGCAGCTCCTCCTCGTCTCCTCCTGTCTGGGCGAACTGTGGGGAGTAGAAGGGTGTGAGTGTGAGTATGGGGGTAAGGGAGAAAGAGAGGGAAAGAGGGAAGAGATGGGAGAGAATGGGGAAAAGGAAGATTGATAGAAGGAAATGAAGGAATGAGAAAGAAAGGAAGGAAAGAAGAAAAGGAAAAACAAGAAGAGAAAAAGGAAAGAGAAAGGCAATGAAAAGTAAGAAAAAGAAGAAAAAGATAAGAGAGAATGGGGAAAAGGAAGAAAATAGGAAATGAAAGAAAAAAGATTAAAAAGAAAGATTAAAAAGAAAAAGAAGGCATGGAGAAAAGAAGAAAAAGAAAGAAAAGAAAAAGATAAGACAAAAAAGAAACAGAAAAAGAAGGCATAGAAGGAAAAGAAAGAAAAAGAAGGCATAGAGAAAAGAAGAAAAAGGAAAAGAAAAAAGAAACAAAGAGAAAAAGAAGGCATAGAAGGAAAAGAAAGAAAAAGAAGGCAGAGAGAAAAGAAGAAAAAGGAAAAGAAAAAAGAAACAAAGAGAAAAAGAAGGCATAGAAGGAAAAGAAAGAAAAAGAAGGCAGAGAGAAAAGACAAAGAAAGAAACAAAAAAGAAAAAAGACAAAAAGAAAGAGAAAATGAAGGCATAGAAGGAAAAGAAAGAAAAAGAAGGCAGAGAGAAAAGAAGAAAAAAAAGAAACAATGAGAAAAAGAAGGCATAGAAGGAAAAGAAAGAAAAAGAAGGCACAGAGAAAAGAAGACAAAGAAAGAAACAAAAAAGAAAAAAGACAAAAAGAAAGAGAAAATGAAGGCATAGAAGGAAAAGAAAAAAAAAGAAGGCAGAGAGAAAAGAAGACAAAGAAACAAAAAAGAAAAAAGACAAAAATAAACAGAGAAAATGAAAGCATAGAAGGAAAAGAAAGAAAAAGGCAAATAAGAAAGGAACAAAAGAGAAGGAAAACCACTCACCCTCCTGGCGTACTCCCTCAGCAGTGTGTCGTCACTCTGCTGCAGGTGGAGGAAGGTGGAGGAACGCAGCAGCTCCAGGTGGCCGCCCCAACGCTCCAGAGTGTCTCCCGCCTCGCCCCACACACGCCCGTCCTCCGCAAGCTGGCACACACACACACACACACACACACACACACACAAGGAAGAGGAGAAAAAAAAGAAGGTTAATTTGTTTTCATAATTTGCCGTTATTTTCTATTGATTTTACACTTTTAACTTCCTCCCTTCAAGACTTTATTATTTACTCTTTCTTAAGTTTATTTTTTAGTTTAGTTTAGCCTGTCTTCGTTTTTGCTAGTATTTTTTTCACTGATTTTTCCTTTTCAATCGATCTTTCTTTCAAACATGTATTATTATTTTTTTCCATAACTTGTCTCTTGTTATGGATGACATGTTTTAATCTCTATAACATGTACTTCCAAATACTATAATAATTCTTCTGTATAAAGGAACAACATGTTTTAATCTCTATAACATGTACTTCCAAATACTATAATTATTCTTCTGTATAAAGGAACAACATGTTTTAATCTCTATAACATGTACTTCCAAATACTATAATTATTCTTCTGTATAAAGGAACAACATGTTTTAATCTCTATAACATGTACTTCCAAATACTGTCTATAATTATTCTTCTGTATAAAGGAACAACACATTTTAATCTCTATAACATGTACTTCCAAATACTATAATTATTCTTCTGTATAAAGGAACAACACGTTTTAATCTCTATAACATGTACTTCCAAATACTATAATAATTCTTCTGTATAAAGGAACAAAACGTTTTAATCTCTATAACATGTACTTCCAAATACTATAATTATTCTTCTGTATAAAGGAACAAAACGTTTTAATCTCTATAACATGTACTTCCAAATACTATAATTATTCTTCTGTATAAAGGAACAAAACATTTTAATCTCTATAACACGTACTTCCAAATTACTATAATTATTCTTCAGTATAAAGGAACAAAACATTTTAATCTCTATAACATGTTCTTCCAAATACTATAATAATTCTTCTGTATAAAGGAACAAAACATTTTAATCTCTATAACATGTACTTCCAAATACTATAATAATTCTTCTGTATAAAGCATCAACATTAAGACGATAAAGATAAAAGAACTATACAGAGAAGAAAGGTGAAAGACGAACGTTATTACTCATCAGCAACACACTCACCATCCAGCCCTCCTCATCCTCAGTGAACTAGTGTGTGCATGAAGGGAAATTCACTACATTACACAAGGGTACAAAAGGAGAAAGGAAACTAGAGGAGATAACGAGGGGAACATGGCTAAGTTGAGTAAGCCTGGATATACAAAAACGTCAAGAAATTCAACTTCCCGTATAGGATAAAATGATCGTGTACAACAGTCTAAATTCAGAGGTGGTTCAAGTAGTGGGCATTAATGGGTTTGATGATAAATAGGGTTGATAATAGGGAAGTTAGAGAATACAAGCATCATTTATATCCTGTAAACTACAACTAGGAAAATACAACTAGAAAAAAAATAAATAAATAAAATAAATAAAGGCTAGCACAGAAAAACTCATACACCTATCCACACACACACACACACACACACACACACATACATAAATAGGCCTATCTTGTTTTTTTTTCTGGTGCTGCTGACAGACCCACACAAACAGCTATCTACACACACACACACACACACGCACACACACACACACACAGCTCCATAATAACCCACCTCTCTTGTTTATTCTGCTATACACACACACACACACACACACCTTCTGTTTGTTCTGCTGCTGCCGACAGAACTTGGTGGCCCTGCGTGTGAGCTCAAGCCGTCCGTCGAGAGGCACCTTAGCGCCGGCCTCGTCACTCAGCACTGCCTGCCGGACGAAGCGAAGCACGTCCTGGGCGCCCATCTTCTGCAGGTACTCCCCACACGCCTCGTACCTGGGGAAGGGGAGGAGGAGGGGGAGTGTTGTTAAGTGTAGATGTTACGGGTTGTCTTGTGAGGATTATTGGGGCTTTCCTTTGGTTTTCTTGTCCTCGTTTTTGTGTTTAGCAGATGAGGGAAGAGAGAAGAGGTTTGTTACTTGTTATTTATGTTATTGATTTTTTAAGTTGTTATTGTTTTGTATTTCCTGTTCTTCTTTTTGTTCTTGTTTTTCATTCTCATCTATTATTAGAATTACTACTACTACTACTACTACTACTACTTTTTCTCCTTCTTCATATTGTTATTATTATTATTATTATTATTATTAGTAGTAGTAGTAGTAGTAATAGTAGTGGTAGTAGTAGTAATAGCAGTAGTGATAGTGGTATGATAAAAAGATTGAGAAGTGACTATTATTATTGCCCCCCCCACACACACACACAGATACACACACACACAAACACACACACTCACCTATGCACCCAGTCACTCGCAGTCTTGAGTTTGCGTTCCGACGGCGCCTCAAAGAAGTGTTTCTGGGCCCAGGCGCAGTAGACGGTGCTTGGCTCCAGCCCCGCCCCGCCCCGCCCCGGCACCCCACGCACAGCCTTGGCCAGCGCCCCGACATTCTCCGCCGTCAGAACTGGGCGGAGCGTCTCGAGCGGATCGGCGTCAGGGCGGAGAAGTTGCTTGTAGTCGAGGGTGTTTGCTGTACCCTTGAGCTTCTTGAGGAGTTTGATGTGTGTGTTAGCGTGTGCATGTGTGTCTCTGTGTGCGTGTGTGTGTGGGTCTCTGGTCCCCTTTGCACATGGCTCCAAGAGGGTGTAGTAGAGTAGCAAGCGGTCCAGGTCCTTCCCGTCGATCGCAGGCAGAACGGTCTCCTCCATCCTGGCTGTGAACTTCTCCGGGTTCTCCGAGAGCGGCGAAACCAACCCGTGATCTGCCGCTCGACGCTTCACCTCCTCCGTCTCAAGCCCGGACGAGAAGAGGTGCTGGAGGTGCGCCATGTACACCTCCCACTCCGACACGCTGTACTTCCGTGCCAACGCCAATGCTAACTCCAGGACTTCCGTGTCGAGAGTGAGCGCAAGACCCAGCACCGTATCCTCCTTGTAACCCGAGTCTGTGAGGAAACGCCCCATGTCTACGCCTGCCCCCAGCCTCCTCAGCGCCTCCCCCTGCACATAGTCCTCCACCTGTCCCTGGGTAGCCTTGAACAGGTCCACTAACACCGTCGCCTCGCTGCCAAGTTTCTCGGTAGCTCCGGAGGTGACGATGGTTGCGGCGGCTGCAATGACGTCCGCCGGTGGGTGTAGGAAGACGGGTGCAATGCCTGTTTGAGTCCATGGGTGAGCCCGGGTGTAGATCTGAAGGGCTGTGTAGTATTGGATGACCTATTGGGGGAAGGGAAGGGATGGGAAGGGATGGAAAGGGAAGGGAAGGGAAGGGAAGGGATGGGAAGGGATAGGAAGGGAAAGAAAGGGATGGGATGGGAAGGGAAGGGATGGCAGGGAAGGGAAAGAAAGGGAAGGGAAGGGGAGGATAAGAGGAGGAAAGAGAAGGGATGGGAGGGGAGGGAAGGAGAGGAAAAGGAAGGGAAGGGAGGGGAAGGAAAGGCAGGAATGGCAAAAGAAGGGAAGATAAGGGAAGAGAAGACATTGAAAAGAAAAGAGAAGGGAGAGGAAGGGAGAGAAAGGAAGGGATGGGATGGAAAAAAAAGGGAAGGAAAAGAAGGAATTAGAATTAGTGTTACAATAAATATATACATACAAAACAGTTTACATACTTCCATATACAGTTTTTATTATTGTTTTTCTTATAGTAAGGGACACACACACACACACACACACACACACACACACACACACACACACACACCAATTTATCACACCACACCCTTCTCTCACCTCCTCACCCCATCACCATCACCACCACCACCACCACCCACCTGCAGAGACACATCGGTGCGAGGGAGGGACGCCAGCACCTCCCTCGCCTCCTCCACCTCCCTCAGCGATAGAAGCAGCATCAGGCCCATTGCTAGGTCCTCCTTCAGCACCCCCCTCGCAGCCTCCACCAGGACTGTACAGAGAGGGGATGATGTGCGTAAATAAGGGAAAAATGAGTGATAAGGGGAGAAGAAGGGGGTGATAAATGAGTGTAGAGAGAAAAAGAGTAAAAGGGGAAGAAGAGAAGGGTATGAAAAGAAGGAGAAAGGGAAGCGAAGAGAGAGAAGAGGGGAATGATAAAGAGTGGAGAGAGAGAAGATGAGGAAAGGGGAAGAAGGGAAGGGTATGAAAAGGAGGAGAAAGGGAAGCGAAGAGGGAGAAGAGGGGATGATAAGAGTGTAGAGAGAGAAAATGAGGGTAGTAGAAGTAGAAGTAGTAGTAGTAGTAGTAGTAGTAGTAGTAGTAGAGGTAGTAGTACTTTTAACAAACCAAACCTAACCTATCCTCACTATTCATGTATTTATCTAACCTCTTCTTCAAGGCATCTTCGCATCATTATCTAATTTGCATTCTTCTTTTCCTCTCTATAATTCTCTGGTTCAAGGACGTGTGTACAAATGTTTGGCACGACTTTGTGGAAACATCAGCCAAACCTGTTTATATTTTTCTGCTTATTTCCTCCTCCACATCCTCATCCTTCTTCTTTAATTGCATTCCTTCTTTTATTATCCCCCTGTTCTTCTTTTTTATTTTTTTTTATCCTATTTTTCCATTTTGTCCTCCTCTCTTTTATTCTCCTTCATGTAACCTTATCAATCTTTTTTTCTCCTCTATATCTTGTTCCTCCATTTATCATCCCTTTCTTTTTCCCTTTTACTTAATTCATTTTTTCACAATAAGAACACACACACACACACACACACACACACACACACACACACACTTTATTGAGGAATAGCACATGAAAGTAAACACTCAAACCATAATATTACCAGAGTGTCCCCTAAAAACAAGCCCTTGATTGAGAATGGTCCCCTAACTTAACCTAACTCATGAAAGTATACATTAAAACTATATTATCATTAACTGAGTGTCCCCTAAAATCAAGCCCTTGATAGAGAACGGCCCCCTTCTAACCTAACCGAGCCTATTCTAACCCTACCTAACTTAACCTAACCCATGAAAGTACACATTAGAAACATATCATTATTACCTGAGTGTCCCCTAATAAGCAAGTCCTTGAGAGAGAACGGCCCCCACCTAACCTAACCTAACCTTACCTAACTCCACCTAACCCATGAAAGTACACATTAGAACCATATCATCATTACCTGAGTGTCCCCAAAAATCAAGCCCTTGAGAGAGAACGGCACACACCTAACCTAACCGAGCCTAACCTAACCTAACTTAACCTAACCCATGAAAGTACACATTAGAACCATATCATCATTACCTGAGTGTCCCCAAAAATCAAGCCCTTGAGAGAGAACGGCACACACCTAACCTAACCGAGCCTACCCTAACCTAACCTTACCTAACTTAACCTAACCCATGAAAGTACAAATTAGAAACATATCAATATTATCTGAGTGTCCCCTCAATGAGTGTAGAGAGAGAATATGAGTAAAGGGGAAGTACGGAAGGGAAAGAAAAGGAGGAGGATGAGGAGCGGAAAGAGAAGAGGGGGATGATAGAGAACAGCCATCACCTAACCTAACCCACCTGTCTTGTTGGCCTTGGTGGTGGAGCCCAGCGAGAGTGTTTCCTCCAGCAGGGCGATGCGCAGGAGTGTAAGGGAGAACTCCAGGGCCGGGCTGCTCTGGCTGGGAGGGGCGTAACTCTGGTAGCTGATGCCTGGAGGGGAGAGGGAGGTGGGGTGAGGGCAGGGTGATAGGGGAGTGGGGATGATGGCTGAGGGGAGAAAAGTGAGGAGTGATGGGAAGAGGAAAAGTGCTGGGGTGAAGGGTGGGGTGATGAGGGGAGTGGGGGGAGTGGGAAAGATGCCTGGGAGAATGACAGAGGTGTGGGGTGAAGGGTTGGGTGATGGGGGACGGGGGGAGTGGGAATGATCCTAGAGGGGGTAGAAGAGGTTTGGGCTGAAGATCTGGGTGATGGAGGGAGTGGGAATGATTTGAGGGATAAAATTAATAGATTATTCCATCCTTTATCACAAGCACTTCTCCTCCTTCTCCTCCTCCTCCCATTCTTCTCTTTCTTTCTTTCTTCCTCAGTGGTGGCCGAGTGGTCAGCGTGCAGGCGTGGTGAGCCCGAGAATCAAGGTTTGAGTCCCACTGATACACACTGACAACTTTCAACCATCGCCGAGTGGTCATTCTGCCCAGATCTTCAATCACCCCTAACTTCAACGACTTTGGTCAAGAGAAGCACCGGGGGCAGCATGGGTCAGGCAAGAGTCATACACCAGGACAGACACTATAAATAAAATTAGCCTGCACCACTAATGGGCTGGGGCCAACCATGAGGCCCCTCAAGAAAGGCTACTGGTGCCATAGTCACCATTAAAAAAAGAAGCTTCCTGTTGCCTGCTCTTCCATGTCTCCCCCTACCAAGTGTGCTGATATGGGGGTCCTCAAAGAGATCGGCGTAGAAGGCGTGGCAGCCCTGCCTGAGGAAGTCTGCGTTGCTCTCCTGCTCAGCGTCGGCCAGGCTCACGTCCTCGCCGGCAGACAGCTCCACCAGCGGCTGCATCCAACTGGGAGGGAGGAAGTGGTGGAAAAGATAGAAAACAAAGGAAGAATA
>NC_066527.1:19858652-19863652 GCF_024679095.1 Eriocheir sinensis | reverse complement strand
GCCCTTGAACTGTCTCCTTAGCTGTAAAAAATAAAAATAAAATAAAAAAGAGAGAGAGAGAGAGGTCAATTTCGGGAGGAGATTTACATAGATTTACATAGAAAATCAGACCACACAGACCCCATGGTCCAGACTTGGTGGTCTGTCCTTAAACCTAAGTGATTTTACATTAATCAGAAGACTCCAAAACGTTGCATTTCTACTCTAGTTGATATTAAGTTGAAGGAAGTGACGGTCGAGCTTATTTTTGAAGGAGTCAATCGTGTTACACTGGACCACTGATGATGGGAGCTTATTCCATTCTCGCACTACAACGTTGGTGAAGAAAAATTTGGTGCAGTCTGAATTTACTTGTCTACATCTGAGTTTTACGCCATTGTTCCTCGTGCGCAAAGTGTCATCGATCATAAACAATGTTGATCTGTCTACATTCGTGAAACCATTAAGTATTTTAAAACATTCGATCAGTTTTCCTCGGAGGCGACGTTTCTCAAGAGAGAACATGTTAAGGGTAGAAAGCCTTTCTTCGTAGGATTTGTTGCGCAAGGAAGGGATAATTTTCGTTGCCCGACGCTGAACACCTTCTAATTTAGCAATATCCTTTGCATGGTGAGGAGACCAAAACTGTACCGCATATTCCAAGTGGGGTCTGACTAAACTGTTGTATAGCTGGAGTATTACATCTTTATTCTTAAATAAAAGTTTCTTTTAATGAAGCCCAACATTCTGTTCGCTTTATTTGCTGCATCGATGCATTGCTGTGAGAATTTGAGGTTTGACGCGATTTTGACCCCAAGTCCTTGACGCATTGAACGCTTTTGAGTTTAACGCCGCGCATTTCGTAATCAAACTTTTATTCCTCGTTCCAACTTGAAGGACCTGGCACTTGTCTACGTTAAAGGGCATCTCCCATCTATCCGACCAAGCTGAAATTTTGTGCAAATCCTCTTGGAGGCTTTGCCTGTCTTCGTCAGTGAGAACCGAGTTACCAATCTTTGTGTCGTCTGCAAATTTACTAATGCGGTTATTGAGTCCAACATCCACGTCGTTGATGTAAATAATGAAGAGCACTGGGCCAAGAACCGAGCCCTGAGGGACGCCACTAGTGACAGGCGCCCACTCTGAGTTAAATCCGTCAATCACTACTCTTTGTTGTCTGTTGCTCAACCAATTCGCGATCCATTGGTTTACCTGACCGTCAATACCTATTTGTTTTAATTTGTAAAGTAATTTATGATGCGGGACTTTATCAAACGCTTTCTGGAAATCAAGATAGACTACGTCCAGTGATTTGGTTACGTCATAAACAGTGAAGAGGTCGTTATAAAAGGTTAATAGATTTGATAGGCAGGATCTTTTGTTTCGGAAGCCATGTTGTGAGTCCCCAATTAATGAGTGGCTTTCAAGGTAACTCACAATTTTGTCTCTAATTATGCCCTCAAGTAGCTTACCTACAACCGAAGTTAGACTAATGGGCCTGTAATTACCTGGTACTTTTTTGTCTCCTTTCTTAAAAATCGGTGTCACGTTAGCCTTTTTCCAATCTGAAGGGACAATGCCTTGTCGCAAGGACAGATTGAATACGGTTGTGAGGGAGGAGAGTATTTCGCTCTTTGTTTCTTTCAGCAGAGTTGGATATACTTTATCAGGTCCAGGACTTTTATTTGTTTTAAGTGATTTGAGGGCTTTAAGGACTTCATCGGGTTTTATTTCAAAGTTAGACAATGCATGCTCAGGATTTACATTAGTACTGGTGTTGGTGGTGGTGGTGGGAGGACTGTTATTATTAAACACCGAGGAAAAGTAATTATTTAATAGGTTTGCAACGTGTTGGCTGTCAGTCACTAGTGCACCGTCGCTGTTTATTAAAGGTCCAATTCCACTTCTGATCGCCTTTCTGTTGTTTATGTAACTGAAGAAGGATTTCGGATTATTTTGACAGTTGGCTGCAATATTTTCTTCATATCTACGCTTTGCCTGATGCACTAATCTTTTTACTCGTCGCCTTGCATCATTGTAAAGTCTAATGTTTTCGGGCGTGCTTTGGTCTTTCTTTAACCTGTAAGACAATTTTCTCTCCTTGACTGAGTGTTTAATTTCGCTATTAAACCAAGGTGGACTTTATTAGTGTTAATTCGCTTCTCGCACAAGGGGACAAATGTGTCCTGCTGAGTGAGTAAGTGATTTTTAAAGTTTAGCCAGGCGTCCTCTGCATTGCCGTCATCTGATAGTTGCATATCTATTAGTTTTCGTCGGATTTCTACGAAGTTGGCTCTTTTGAAATTGGGCACCTTAACTTTATTTTCAGTCACCGATGTTTGAGCTCTAATGTCAACGCGCACTAGTTTATGATCGCAGGAACCGAGGTGTTCTCCTACCGTGACATTACTGACTAGGTTATCTTGGGTCGCTATAACAAGGTCAAGTATGTTATTTTGTCGAGTTGGTTCAGAAACCATTTGGCTTAGATAATTTTCCTCTAGAAATTCGATCATTCTATGGGACTCACCTTCTGTACCCGACAGTGTCGCCCAGTCGATATGGGGGAGGTTAAAGTCTCCTAGTATCAGTGAGTCGCTGTTATTAAGTGACTGCCTTAAGACGCTGTACATTTCAAGATCGCCATCAAGTGATTGCCCCGGAGGCCTGTAAGTGACAGATATATTTAAATTGACTTTGCAGTGTTTACTCGCACGCACAAATGTTCAACGTTACTGTTTCTTGGTGTTTTGTCAGTGGGTTGCAAGTAGCTTTTGACAAAAGGGCGACACCACCCCCTCTACGGTTTACACGATCATTGTTGAAGAATCTGTAGCCATCTATGTTGTATTCGGAACTTAAATCAATATTAGTGGTGTCGATAAATGTTTCGGTTATAGCAATTACGTCAAAGTTTTCTGTCAGAGCAAGACATCGCAGTTCATCAAATTTGTTTCTTAGGCTACGCGCATTGAAACTAAGGACTCTTAGGTTATCTTGAAGCTTGGTAATAGAGTTACTGGAGGGTTCAATGTTACGAGTCTGTTGCTGTGTGAGGTGTCTATTTACACGGGCGGGATGGAAGGACGTGGCTGAGAGTCGTTTTTTGTTGTTCGGGCGTTACGTACGGCGTTGTTGAGGAGCCTTCCAAATCTGGCTGCCCTGATGGGGGACAGGTGTATGCCGTCCCTTTGGAAAAGTCTACTCTGGCCGTAGAAATCGTTCCAGGCGTTAAAGAATTCGACGTCAAGCTCTCCGCAGAGAGTCTGCAGGCGGTTGTTGAGGCTGAAGGCCTTACTGTAGAAGTCGCCCTCATCCCATGTCCGTGGTAGAATTCCTGAAATCAAAATATTAGATTTAGTCTTATACTGCTGGATGAGCCTACGGTACTTGTCCAGCAGTTCCTCAGACCGGGTCGTGGTGACGTCGTTTGTACCTGTGTGGAGAACAAAGAGTGAGTCATTAGAGGCCTCAGCGGAGACCTCGTCCAGGGCAGCTGTGATGTCGTCAACACCAGCTCCAGGATAACAGTAGTTACGCCTACGACGGGGACTCTGCCACAGAATTAAACCACCTGATGGCGAATCATAGAGTCACCGACCAAGAAGGTGCTCTGTTCCTCGTCCTCCTCCTCCAGTCTGGCTAATATGTTATAGCAATGAGTAGGATAAATGGCTCTAGGGGCGGGTCTGGCTCCTCCTCTCACGGGGTGAAGCATTCAGCGTCAGCTCTACCGGTTCCTGTGACGTGCCTTCTTCGGAAGGTGGCTGGGCATCGAGTGCAGGTGAGGAGGGTGATGAGGCGTCAATTGCAGGAGGGCGACGATGTTGGCCTGGATAAACTCCTGCAAGGTATCAACAGTACTTGTTAGTTCGGTGATCTTCTTCTCGCCAGCCGTTAGCCTTTCGTCCTGTTGAAGGAGTCTCGTTTCCATCTGCTGAGTCAACAGGCAGATCTTGCAGACGGTCGATCGTCCTGAGAAGAAATGACCAGAGAAGTTTCCTGTGCAAGTCGAACATTTCTTTAGCGCCATCTTGGTAAGGAGGAGGTATCTATATATTTGCTTTGCTTTTTCTTTTTCGTAGGGCGTGAATAAGCGAGAATAAGTGAGAGAGAGAGAGAGAGAGAGAGGAGATAGGGATGGAGGAGGAGGGCGAAGGAAGGGGGGAGAGAGAGGGTGGGAACGAGATAGGGAGTGAGGAAGGAGAGACAGAGAGGGGCAAGTGGGGGTAGTAATGAGAGAGAGGAGAGCAATGGAGAGAGAGAGAGAGAGAGAGAGAGAGATGGGAAGGCGTAGGAGGGAGATAGGGATGGAGGGAGGAAGAGGGCGAAGGAAAGGGGGGGAGAGAGAGAGGGTGGGAACGAGATCGGGAGTGAGGAAGGAGAGACAGAGAGGGGCAAGTGGGGGGTAGTAATGAGAGAGAGAGAGAGGGGGAACGAAGTCGCTGAAATTTGGGTTGATTGAGGATCTGGGCAGCATGCGGGTAACCTTCCGACACTCGGCGATGGTTTGAAAAGTTAGCGTTTTCGGTGGGACTCGAGTTTAGGTCCACGTACTAACCACGCCCGCACCAGTTTGTAATATGGCGACTTAGCTGTGAAAATCCAACACTTCTAACTAACTCCGTCCAAAAAATAGAATAAAAAAGACAAACTAACCACATAACTACATCAACAAGTACTAGATGGCGCCAAGAGAAGATGGCGCCACTATAAACACTTGCCTGGGCCATGACGGGCTGGGGCCGAGTACCATCCAGGCCCCTCAAGCAAGCCTACCGGCGCTATAGGCATAAACGCAAAAAAAAAAAAAAAAAAAAAAAAAAACGTTTAAAAATTCTGGCAACAATTTTCGGCGCCTCTCGTCCCAAGCCAAGTGAATGCCTCTTTACTTTCCTCACTATCTGCGACGTCCACTTAAATTCATACTCCTCCTCTTCACTACTCCTGCCCAGCCGTCTCCTCGGTTATCTTAAACCAATACATCTTAAACTTTGACTTCTACTTTCCTCTGTGTCCCC
>NC_066527.1:19851152-19853652 GCF_024679095.1 Eriocheir sinensis | reverse complement strand
CTATCTGTCTGTCTATCTGTCTATCTATCTGTCTGTCTGTCTGTCTTCCTACCATTCTCTTCTTCCCCTTCTCCATACCTCCCTTTTCCCTCCATTGCCATTTCCTCTTCCTTTCTTCGTTTCCCCCCCTGCAGCATCCTTCTCCCTTCATCTCCTTCCTGTAGCATCTTCCTTCACTCACAGCATCCAGTCATCTGTCTTGTTTCTCCATCGTATCAACCATCATCTCCCATTTTCTTTTTTTTTTTGGTAATGGATAAAATAAAGAAGAGGGAGTTTATCTTTCTTTCTCTTCTCCTCTTCTTCTTTCCTTCCTTTCCCTTCTTCCTCCTCTGTCTCCTCCTCTCATCTCCATCATCTTCATCTCATTTTTCTGCCTTCCTTTCCCTTCTTCCTCCTCTGTCTCCTCCATCATCTTCATCTCATATTTTTCTGCCTTCCTCTTCTTTCCCTTCCTTTCCCTTCTTCCTCCTCTCATCTCTATCATCTTCATCTCATATTTTCTGCCTTCCTCTTCTTTCCTTCCTTTCCCTTCTTCCTCCTCTCATCACTATCATCTTCATCTCATATTTTCTGCCTTCCTCTTCTTTCCTTCCTTTCCCTTCTTCCTCCTCTGTCTCCTCCTATCATCTCCATCATCTTCATCTCATATTTTCCTTCCCATTACTTTTCCCTTTCCCTCCCCTTCTATATACAATGCCATTCTCTTCTTCCTCTTCCTCTTCCTTTAATCTCCCTACCCCTCCTCCCCTTCCCTTCTCCTCTCACCACTATCATCGTCATGTCATCTTTCCCTCTTCCCATTACCTACCTCTTTTCCTCCCCTTCCTCTTCTCCTCCTCTTCCTCTCACCTCCCTACCCCTCCTCCCCTTCCCTTCCCATAACCTCTCTGTCATCTGTCCCTCTTCCCATTACCTACCTCTTTTCCTCCCCTTCCTCTCACCTCCCTCCCCCTCCTCCCCTTCCCTTCCCACCCCATCACTATCACCGCCATGTCATCTTTCCCCCCCCATTAGCTTCCCCTTTCCCTTTATAGCCTTCAGGGCGTGACTAATGATAGGTGTTGAGGCCCCGATCACCTGTCTCACCTCACTGCACAGGTAGACACGGGCATGACAATCACTCCAGTCATCTCCCTTACACGTTGACGGAAGGGAAGGGGGTAGAGGAAGGGAACGGAAGGGGGTGGAGGAAGGGATGGGGAGGAAAGGGAGGAGGATGAAGGGAAAAGAGATGGAAGGGAAGAACAAGGGAAGGGAAGGAAAGGGAGAGAAGGGAAGGAAAGGGAGAGAAGGGAAGGAAATGGAATGGACGGAGAGGGAAGAGGGATAGGAAAGGGAAGGGAAGGGAAGGAATAGGAAAGAAGGGAGAAAGGAAGGTAGGAGGTAAAGGAGAAAGATGGAAGGAAGAAAGAAGGGCAGGAAAACACAGGAGGAAGAAAAGGGAAGGAGAAGAAAAGGAAGAAGATAAAGAAGAAACGATGGAATGAATGAAGGAAAAAGAAAATGGAAAAATGAGGTAAATAAATGAACAAGAACTAGAGAAAAAAATGAAAGATAGAGAAAAGAAGGAAGGAATATGAAAGGAAGAAGAGAGAGAGAGAGAGAGAGAGAGAGAGAGAGAAGGGGGGTGTAGATCCCTTCACCGTGACTCCCTATCTACACCCCCCACCGTCATAGAGCTTAAAGGTTAGGTTACTTGACCCTTCCCTTCCCTTCCCTTCCCTTCCTTCCTTCCTTCCGCTTCCTTTCCTTCCTCTCTTTCCCATCTCTCTTCCTTCTCCTTCCTTTCCATATAATTCCTTTCTCTCGCTTTCCTTCCCTTATCTTCCCTTCCCTTCCCTTCCCTTCCATTTCTTCCTTCTGCTTCCCCTTCCTTTCCTTCCTCTCTTTCCCATCTCTCTTCCTTCTCCTTCCTTTCCATATAATTCCTTTCTCTCCCTTCCCTTCCCTTCCCTTCCCTTCCCTTCCCTTCCCTTCCATTCCTTCCTTCTGCTTCCCCTTCCTTTCCTTCCTTTCCTTCCCATCCCTCTTCCCTCACTTCATTCTCTCTCCCCTCTCCTTCCTTTCCATTTCCTTCCCTTCTCTCGCTTCCCTTCCCTTCCCTCGCCTTTCTTTCCTTCCCTTCCTTCTTTCCCATACTTTATTTCCTTCCTTTGCTTCTTTTCTTTCATCCTTTCTCCCCTTCCCTTCCCTCCCCTTCCATTTCATTCTCTTCCCTTCCTTTTCCTCCCCTCCCCTTCCTTTCCTTCCTTTCGCCTTCCTTTGCTTCCTCTCTTTCCCATCCTTCTTCCCTCTCTTCCTTCTCTTTTCCCTCTCCTTCCCTTCCATTCCTTTCCTCTTCCCTTCCCTCTCCTTTCTTTCCTTCCTTCTTCCTCTCTTCCCATTCTCCCTCACTCCCTTCCTTTTCATTCTCTTCCCTTCCCTTCCTTCCCTCCCTCTTCTAATCTCCATGTTTTCCCTTCCTTTCCCTCATTCTCCCTTCCTCTTAGATTCCCTC
>NC_066527.1:19838652-19846152 GCF_024679095.1 Eriocheir sinensis | reverse complement strand
TCATCATTTCATTTTACTTTATCTATTTTTTATTTCTTAATCTGTTTTGTGTTTTAATTCACTCACTTTTTTATCTTTCAATCTTTCATCTTATTTTTTTTTTCGGGGATTTAGGTTCAGCAGGAGCACAATACCGGTCACTGAACTCCCTCCAAAAAACTTAAAATAATAAACACAATACTTGAGGTTGTAGTAAAAAGTAATAGTAGGCGTTCAAAGTCTAAAACAATGATCATAGTTTCACACACACACACACACACACACACACACACACACACACACACACACACACACACACACACACACACGTAACTCTCCCTTTTAATTAATCCTTGTGTCACACCTTGCCACACCTTAATTAATCCAACACCTGTATGCCCCTACGACAGGTAACATGCCCCTCTCTCCTCCTCCTCCTCCTCCATTCCCTTCCCTTCTCTTTCCTTCCTCTTCCATTTTCTTTCTCTCTCTTTTCCTCTCTCCTCCCTTCTCTTCCTTCCCATCCCCTTTCCTTCTCTCCTTTCCCTTCTACTCTTTCTCTTCCCTTTCCTTCCTTCCCTTCTTCCTTCCCCTTCCTCTCCTCTCCTTCTTTCCTCCCCACAAACTGTCATCGTAACACATGGCATATCTCTCTCTCTCTCTCTCTCTCTCTCTCTCTCTCTTACCACGTCATACCACTGATTGCAGATGCGAGAGTGAGAGAGAGAGAGAAAGAGAGACGGCAATGCTCCTGTTATGCCACTTAACCAACGCTTACTTCATTATAACCAAGGAGTTTCTCTCTCTCTCTCTCTCTCTCTCTCTCTCTCTCTCTCTCTCTCTCTCTCTCTCTCTCCGTTCTCTAATTAATCTACGTTTTCTTCACGCCTATCGTCATTTATTATTATTATTATTATTATTATTATTATTATTATTATTATTATTATCATTATTATTATTATTATTATTATTATCATTATTATTATTATTATTAATAATAATAATAATAGCCTGCTTTGAATATAATAAAATCACTTCCTTCGGCTTCACTGACTAAACTTTCCCTTCGAGAATGTAGCTTTGTGTCTGTCTGTCTGTCTGTATCTTAATGTATGTATGTATGTATGTATGTATGTATGTATATATGTATGAAGAGGAAGAAGTAGAGGAAATAAGAAAAGGAAAACGATTAAAAGAAAAGAGGAAGAATTGATCAAACAAAACAAACAATTCGAATAAAAAGAAAGAAATTAATAGAAAGATAGAAATAGATAAAGATAAATAAATAGGAAGAAAAGACTGATAAACAAAAACAAAAAAAATATACAACAAAAATACACTGAATAATAATAGCAGAGATAAAAATAGTTTGGAAATACTGATAAATTTTCTTAGTATTTATTTTCATTATATTTTATTATATTTTATTATTTTTTTGTGTTAATCAATAATAAATTCCTTTGTGGCATTTTTGCGAGGTTCAAAAATAGAGCAATTGTTCCAGCCTATCCCCCCCCCCTCTCTCTCTCTCTCTCTCTCTCTCTCTCTCTCTCTCTCTCTCTCTCTCTCTCTCTCTCTCTCTCTCTCTCTCTCTCTCTCTCTCTCTCTCAGGATGTACTGGTCTTGCCTCTGATATGCTTGGAATTTCCTTTCTCTCCTTTTTTTTCACTCTCTCTCTCTCTCTCTCTCTCTCTCTCTCTCTCTCTCTCTCTCTCTCTCTCTCACCCACCACCACTATTACGTTTAACTCCTTTCTCTCTTTTCCTTTCTTTTCCTCTTCCCTTTTCCTTCCATTGTCATTTTCTCCTTTTTCTTCTTTACCCACTCTCTTCTCCCTTTCCTTCTCTTTCTTTCTTTTCTCTTTTTTATTTTTTCGTTTTTCTCTCCTTTCCTTCCTTTGTCTTCTCTTCCCTATTCTTCCCTGTTCTTTTCTCCTTCCTTTCCTTTAACCATTTCCTTCCTTCCCTTCAGTTTTTTCTCTTCTCTTCCCTTTTCGATCAATTTTCTTCCTTTCTTCATTCTTTTATTATTTATGTATTCCTTTCTTTCAATCCAATTCTCTCTCTTGTCTTTCCTTTCCTTCCTTTTTCTTCTTTTCTCTTATTATTTCCTCCCTCTTTTCTTCTCTTCTCTTCCCTTTCCTTCTTTTCGCTTATCATACATTCTTTCTTTCTCCATTCTTTCATTCTTTATCCATTCCCTTCTTTCAATCCAACTCTCTCTTGTCTTTCCTTTCCTTCCCTGTTCTTCATTTCTCTTATTTTATCCTTCATTTTCCTTCTCTTTTCTTCCCTTTTCTTCTTTTCGCTAATCACACATTCTTTCTTTCTCCATTCTTTCATTCTTTATCCATTCCCTTCTTTCAATCCAACTCTCTCTTGTCTTTCCTTTCCTTCCCTTTTCTTCTTTTCTCTTATTATTTCCTCCCTCTTCTCTTCTCTTCCCTTTCCTTCTTTTCGCTAATCACACATTCTTTCTTTCTCCATTCTTTCATTCTTTATCCATTCCCTTCTTTCAATCCAACTCTCTCTTGTCTTTCCTTTCCTTCCCTTTTCTTCATTTCTCTTATTATATCCCTCATTTTCCTTCTCTTCCCTTCCCTTCTTTTCGCTTATCATACATTCTCTCTTTCTCCATTCTTTCATTCTTTATCCATTCCCTTCTTTCAATCCAACTCTCTCTTGTCTTTCCTTTCCTTCCCTTTTCTTCATTTCTCTTATTTCATCCTTCATTTTCCTTCTCTTTTTTTCCCTTCCCTTCTTTTCGCTTATCATACATACACCACCACCACCACCACCACCACCGTCACCACCACCACCACCCCCATTACCACCCATTACCATTCCTGCTCCCACGTCAACAATAGCATAACCCCTTGAACCCGTGAACCCCCTGGCGTGAAACAAAAGAGCAGCGTCTCACTCCTGGGAACAGAAGAGCATCCAAACCCATTGACTCTATTTATGCAAGGGAACGGTTCCACTCTACACACGTATTTTGGGGGGTTTCGAAAGAGTGGTGGTAGTGGTAGTAGTAGTAATAGTAATAGTAGTAGTAGTAGTAGTAGTAGTAGTAGTAGTAGTAGTAGTAGTAGTAGTAGTAATAAAAGGAGAGAACAGATAAGGAATAAAAACAAGAAAAGAAAGAAAGGGAAGGAAAAGGAAAGGAAAGGGAAAGATTTGTAGGAAAAGGAGGAAATGACTAAAAAGATTAAGATAAGGTTTTGAAAAGAAGAAAGAAGGAAAGGAAAGAGAAGGGAAAGATAGGAAAGGAGAGAATGGCTAAAGAATGGATAATAAGAGTAGAAGAAGAAAAGAAGAAGAAGAAGAAGATTAAAGATACGACAGGGACAAATAGTAGTAGTAGTAGTAGTAGTAGTAGTAGTAGTAGTAGTAGTAGTAGTAGTAGTAGTAGAACCCAAACTACCCTAAAAAAAATAATACGCAGAAATAAATCGTAGAAAAGGAACAAAAAGAAATGAATAGATAAAGAAAACAAAGGAAAGGAAAAGAAAAGAGAATAAATGAAACTGGAACAAAGAAAGATGAGAGAAAGAAGAGAATAAAAGGAGCAAAAAAGGAAGAGAAGGAAACGAAGACAAGCAAACAAATGAACATCAACAAAACGACAATTCTTCTCCTCCTCCTCCTCCTCCTCCTCCTCCTCCTTCTTCTTCTTCTTCTTCAGACATTTCAAAATAAAAGCGCGCGACTCCAAAACCACACACACACAAACACACAAACAAACAAACGAGGTGATTAGCACTCCACAGGTAAACAGGAAAGGGAAAGGTAGGAACCGAACGTGAGTCTGAATAAACAGGAGAAAATAAAGGAGAGGAAAAAAGGGAAGGAATAAATATGGAGAAAGAGAAAAGGAAAAAAAGGGAGAAAAAAGGAAGGAATAAATATGGAGAAATTGAAAAGGAAAAAAAGGGAAAAAAAGGAGAGGAAAAAAGAGAAGGAATAAATATGGAGAAATTGAAAAGGAAAAAAAGGGAGAAAAAAGGGAAAAGGAAAAAAAGGGAAAAAAAGGGAAGGAATAAATATGGAGAAATCGAAAAGGAAAAAAAAAAAAAAAAGGAACGTTGAGCAATTTGAAGGTGAGAAAGTGAATCCATTAAAACACTGAACGGAGAAACAATAAAAAAAGAAAATGACAAAGGAGGATAAGATAAAAAAAAAGATAAAGGATAATAAGAAAATGTGAATGAAGTAATATTTTGAACGGCGAAAAAACAAGACAAAAAGTTACTTAATAAAAAAAACTTAAAAATACGTATAAAAGAGACAAATAAAAAGATAAAATAAACAAATAAAAATAAGATGTATATAAAATGCTACTAATTAAGAGAATAATGAGATAGATAAAAAAAAGAAAAAATATAGATAGAAATGATAGTGAAACAGATAGATAGATAGATGGATAGATAGATAGATAAAGAAATAAATATGTGTGTGTGTGTGTGTGTGTGTGTGTGTGTGTGTGTGTGTGTGTGTGTGTGTGTGTGTGTCCGGCAGACTGACCCACTGACAGACATTTAGGTACTACTCAACACACACACACACACACACACACACACACACATAATTGGTGACTGATTCTCCCATATTTTCCCTGCAATTTCCTCTCCTCCCTCTCCCTTACAATTATATCTCCCCCCCTCCTCCTCCTCCTCCTCCTATAACTTACTAATCTTCCTTTATCATTATCCTATTTTTTTTTTTTTAGAGAGAGAGAGAGAGAGAGAGAGAGAGAGAGAGAGAGAGAGAGAGAGAGAGAGAGAGAGAGAGAGAGAGAGAGAGAGAGAGAGAGAGAGAGATGTATGCGATAAGATAAAGAAAGGTTATAAAGAAACGTTGCAAATAATAATAATAACAACAACAACAACAACAACAAGCATGAAGTGTGAAAATACGTGATAACCTCTTACCTCTCCTCCTCCTCCTCCTCCTCCTCCTTAACGCCTTCCCTCCCCCCCGCACTCACACACGAGACGAACTCCTCCCCAACAATCAAGAAGGAGGAGGAGGAGGAAGAGGAGGAGGAGGAGGAGGAGGAGAAGTAACATGCCGACGGTGAAAGCTAAGAATGAGTCAATGAACCCACAGGAGGAGGAGGAGGAGGAGGAGGAGGAGGAAAGTCTGATCGAGATACGCCAGACAAAACGCCAAAAGGAATTGATTTTAAAACGGAGACTGACCAAGAGGGTTTTTTTTTACCTCAGTTTCCCTTCACCCAAGAATATGACAGAAATCGAAGTAAATAAAGTAAAACGAAATAGTAAAGTATAGTAAAGTAAAGCGAAGTAGATAAAGGAGTAAAGTAAAATGAAGTAAATAAAGTTAAAGCCAGACTGACCGATTGTTTTTTACCTTAGTTTCCCTTCACCCAAGACTATGACAAAAATCGAAGCAGTAAAGTAGTAAAGGAAAACGGAGTAGTAAAGTGTAGTAAAGTAAAGTTAAGTAGATAAAGGAGTAAAGTTAAACGAAGTAAATAAAGTTAAACGCTGACTGACCGATTGTTTTTCTTTTACCTTAGTTTCCCTTCACCCAAAACTATGAAAAGAAAATCGAAGTAATTACAGTAAAACAATAAAAAAGAGACACAGATAGACAAGTAGATAAAGATGGACATTTTAGCCACATACGAAGATAGAGATGGACATTTAGACACATACGAAGATAGAGATGGACATTTAGACACATACGAAGATAGAGATGGACATTTAGACACATACGAAGATAGAGATGGACATTTTTAGACACATACGAAGATAGAGATGGACATTTAGACACATACGTAGATAGAGATGGACATTTTTAGACATACGAAGATAGACATGGACATTTTTAGACACATACGTAGATAGAGATGGACATTTTTAGACACATACGTAGATAGAGATGGACATTTTTAGACACATGCGAAGATAGACATGGACATTTTTAGACACATACGAAAATAGAAAGCAAAACACGAAATGGATTAGGTAGAAAGTAACAAAATGAAGAAAGATAGATATTCACAGACAGACAGACAGATATATAAACAAAAACATGAAGAAACTTGAAAAAAAGAACACATATAATAAAATAGCACAGGTAAAAGGGTAGACACATAATTAGATGAATAAGCAAATAAATATCACATACTTGAGGAACAAATTGAACACCGAGAGAAATATACACACCACCATCAAGAAAAAAAATGATAATGTAAACACGTCACCATTGCAAATATAATACAGAAGCAATGAATTTAAATATGCACTGGAAAATAAAGCTGAATTCCTATATATATGGAGATAAATAAATAGATAGATAGATAGAAAGATAAGTAGTTTGACAAATATTTAGATATAAGAAAATGCATATCAAGTTAAGAACACATAAATAACAAATATAAAACCGCTTAGGTGTAATAAATGAAAATAAAATGGGTAAATTAACAAGTAAACAATAATTAAAACAAGCAAAACAACAATCCAGGTGAGACAGGTAAACCTAATCAACCTAATAATCAACAGGTATGGGAAATAAACAACAAAATAAACAAGAATAACAAAGGAAATAATGAAAGCAATAATAACACTCACGGTAATTACCTCCAGATGATCCTTCACCTGGTCACTAATTAGCTCTCACGTACCTGGAAAAGAGGAGGAAATGAAGGCACGTTAATTAGGAAGGTAAATGGCGGGAAAGGGAAAGGTAATTAAAGGGGAAAAGGGTAATTAGGGGAGAGAGAGAGAGAGAGAGAGAGAGAGAGAGAGAGAGAGAGAGAGAGAGAGAGAGAGAGAGAGAGAGAGAGAGAGAGAGAGAGAGAGAGAGAGAGAGAGAGCAACTTTCTCCACCTTTGAACGCCCTATCTATAACCAACCCAACCCAACTATGCCAGACAACCACCACCACCACCACCACCACCACTACTACCACCACCACAACCACCACCACCACAACCACCACCACCAATGATACTATTACTAACCCAACTAACCTAACCTATCACCATCACCACCACCACCACTATTACTACTACTACTACTACTACTATTACTACTATTACTACTTCAGACAGACAGACAGACAGACACTTTCTCAAGGCATCACATAATTTAGTTACGTGTGTGTGTGTGTGTGTGTGTGTGTGTGTGTGACGCAACCGAAGAAGAGGACCAGGAAGCGTATATATATTAGAGAGAGAGAGAGAGAGAGAGAGAGAGAGAGAGAGAGAGAGAGAGAGAGAGAGAGAGAGAGAGAGAGAGAGAGAGAGAGAGAGAGAGAGAGAAAGTGGAGACAACTATTAATTTTCTGGAGGAGAGAGAGGAAGCGAAGGAGGAGGAGGAGGAGCAGGAGGAGAAGAAGAGAAAAGGAGAGGAAGAAAGGAAGAAGAAAGTAGGAAAAAGAGGAAGAGAAAAAGGAGGAGGAGGAGGACATGCTCTATTTGGTCTAAGAATTTTCATGTCAAACCCAATCGAACAAACACACACACACACACACACACACACACACACAC
>NC_066527.1:19761152-19836152 GCF_024679095.1 Eriocheir sinensis | reverse complement strand
GAAAAAGACAGGTAAGGATGTAGAAGAGGGAGAATAACGAATAAGGAAAATAAGACAAAAAAATAAATAAGAAAAACAGAAAAAGAATGAATTATACAAAAAGAGAGAATGATAAGTGAAGAATAAATGATGATAAAGGTAAGAATTGGTAGACAGGTAAGGATATAGAAGAGGGAGAATGAGGAAATAAGGAAAATAAGACAAAAATATAAATAAGAAAAACAGAAAAAGAATGAAATATACAAAAGAGAGAATGATAAGTGAAGAATAAATGATGATAAAGGTAAGAATTGGTAGACAGGTAAGGATAAAGAAAAGGGAGAATAACGAATAAGGAAAATTAGACAAAAATATAAATACGAAAAACAGAAAAAGAATGAAATGTACAAAAAAAAAAGAGAATAATAGGTAAGGATTAAATCGTGATAAATGTACGGTATGGTAGACAGCTAGATAATAAAACAGAATAATAATAATAAATAATTATAAAACAGAATAAGAATAGAATAAAGAATAAGAAGAAAGAAGAAGAAAAAGGAGATTAACCGAAGATATAGTGGAAAAAAAACATGAAAAACAAAAATGAAAAAAATACTGACAAAATTAATAAAAACAAATGCAGTGGAAGGATTAAAGAAAAGAGAAAAAGGAAATATGAAACAGAGGACGGAGAGAGCGAGGAAAACAAGAAAAAATAACAAAAACAAGGGGAAAAACAGAAAAATTACAGTCCATTAAGGGGAAACTATTGTATTCTGAGAGAAGGGGGAGAAAAACTTTTAACGTATGGGAACTCTCTCTCTCTCTCTCTCTCTCTCTCTCTCTCTGACACCTTCACCTTAATAAACTTTGTTCCGCCGCCAAAGAAGAAGAAAAATGTCGTTTCCATCATTACAGGGACCCGGTAAGGTATGTTTCTTTTGTGTTCCGCCGGCAAGATTCACCCCTCACCTCCTCATCCTCCTCCTCCCTTCCGCCTTCCTTCCTGCTTTCCCTCGCGCCTTCCTCGCTCCCTTCGTCTCCTCCTCGACCCCTCACCTCACACTCCTTCCTGCCTTTTCTCGCCGTGCATTCCATCATGGCGCAGGCACGTCATTGTCTGCGCCGAGAACAATCCATGAAGGAAGTGTTTATGTTACTGGTGTGAACGACGGCGAGGCGGAGGCGGTGATCGTGTGTGTGTGTGTGTGTGTGTGTACTAACGCCATGTGTTTCCTTCCGCAGGCTGCTGCTGGTGGCGGCAGCGTGTGCGGGCGTGGGCGTGGGCGCGGGCACAGAAGGCAGCGCGCGGCGCCTTGTGCTCGGCGAGGGCGGCTACGCGCGGCTCATGGCCTCGCCGCCGCCGCTGCCGGCCCTCACGCTGGCCGCCTGGGTCAACATGACGACCTTCCCCGAGGGCGTGGCGCCCATCCTGACCCTGGTGGCCCCCGACGCCCAGTCCCAGGTTGCCTTCTTCCTGCGGCACGACGGCCTGGGCGTGCTGTGGGGCGGACCCGCCGGCGAGCCAGCGCGCGCCCTGGACACAGTGGACCGCCACCCCCGCACCCGCTGGCTGCCCGCCTTGCCGCCCCGCGCCGCGCGGCGGAGGCGCGAGGCCGTGGACTACAGCGGCGGGCTGGGCGACATTGTGGACCTGCTGGCGGACCCTCGCAGCGGCCGCTCATACGACACGTGGACGCCCTACGGCTTCGTGGACGTGGACCAGATGGGCGTGGAGGACCTCCAGGCCGCACCGTCTAGCCTGTCCGACGGCCTGCACATCCTCCCGATGCGGGAGGGCGCGGGCCGCGCCGAGTCCTACAGCGACTGGACCAACGTGCCCTACGAGCTGGCCATGCAGGAGAGCGGCCGCCCCGCCATCATCACCGAGCCCTCCGGCGCCGACGACTTCGTCTTTTTCAACTGGAACGTGCCGCCCGCGGCGCCGCAGCGCATCCCGGAGTCCCCCAACCAGTGGTCGCCCATCTGGCGGGAAAAGACGTCTGCCAAGACCCGCACCAAGGCGGCCCCCAAGACCCAGACGCCACCGCGACCCGCCGCCCCTGCCCCGACTCCCGCCCCGGCCCCGCCCCGCCCCGCCAGAGGCTGGACCTCCGAGGTGACGGAGGTCAAGCTGGAGCTGAGTGGCTGGCGGCCCCAGCACATCCCGGGACCCGTGGCGCTGCCCCCGCCCCGCCCTGCCGACCCGCCCCTCGCCCCCGCCTTCAGGTCGCCGCCGCAGCCAGCCCCCACCCGCCGCCCCGCCACCCCCTTCGCCACCACCACCACCACCACCACCACCTCCACTGAGTTCCCCACCACCAAGGCCTCCACCAAAGGCAAGCCCACCACCACCTCCCCCAAGCGACCCGCCCCCATCACCACCTCCCGCACCACGCCGCCCACCCCGCCCACCGCAGCCTCCACCCGCTACACCACCCGCTGGTTCTCCTCCTCCGCACCCACCACGGCCCCGGCCCGCAAGACTCCGCCCCGCCCGCCGCGCCCCACCCTCCCCGCCTCCCGCCTGCCCCCCAGGACGCCCCTCTGGAAGCTGATCAAGAACCCCAACATGGCCGCCCACCACCACCACCACCACCACCACGCCTCCACCAAGGCTAAGGCCCCCGCCCCCACCACAGCCTTCACCCGCCCCACCACGCCAGCCACCACCACCACCACTACCACCCCTACCACCACCACGCCCACCACCACTACCACCCCCTTCACCATACCCTCCACCACTACCACCCCCTTCACCATACCCTCCACCACTACCACACGTCCACCAACCACCACCACCACCACCACAACGACTACCACTACCACCCAAACACCCACCACCACCACCACCACCACCCCGAGGCCCCGTCCCCCCGCGCCCCGCCCCACGATCACTACCAAGCCCCAGGTCAGCGGGCACAAATCCAAGGTGTCGGTGTGGGCGGGCAGTGCGGCGGCCAAGGCCAACGCGCTGCGGCGGGACAAGTGGCTGGGCGGCGCGGGGCTGGCGGCGGTGAGCATCGCGCCGCGCCACGTGCAGGAGTTCCAGCGGGCGATGGAGCGCGCCGAGACGGTGCGTGACGGCGACACGGCGGTGGTGTACTCCGTGCCCATCACGGACGTGGAGGCCTTCAACGCCATGTACCGCCAGTACCAGCAGCAGGAGGGCTCGCACGCCCCCGCCCCCCCCACCGAGGACGAGGCCAACCCCAACCGTCTGGAGGACCTGGGCCCGCTGCCCGACTACGAGGAGACGGTGGCCCCGGCGGTGCTGCGGGAGGAGGAGGCGGTGCTGGCCCCCACCGAGGAGCCCCTGCCGGCCACCCCCGCCCGGGGCGCGGCGGCAGCCAGCCAGCCCATGGAGCAGACCGCCCCCAGCCCCGCTCCCGCCAGAAGCTGGCCCCAGCTGGCTCCCGCGGCCCCCTGGGTGCGGCGCGGTGACCTGCCCCCGCCCACCACCCGCCAGGAACTGCCGCCCGCAGCCACCACCACCACCACCACCACCACCACCCAGCGGGCCACGCCCCCCCCGACCCCCAGGACCACCACACTGCAGTGGCCTTCCTCCACCACGCCGCCGGCGCACCCCACGATGCCGCCTGCTCCCCCCGCCGCGCCCCGCCCCCCCGTGTTCCACGCACCGCCCCTCACCGTCCAGGCCGCCACGCCTGAGGCTGTAGAGCCCCCTCGCACCTCGTCCACCTTTGCCGTGTTCCACGAGGAGGAGGCAGCGGCGCCCCTGGCCGTGCCCGCCGAGGAGGAGGCGGCGGCGCCCCTGGCCGTGCCCGCCGTGCAGGAGGAAGGCGCCCCGGCCTCCCACTACCAGGAGGCCTCGCCGCTGTTCCTGGAGCAGCTGCCGCCCCAGTACCTGCTGCCCGAGGACCTGCCGCGGCCCCTAGCCACCACGCGCCGCCACGACGACCGCCGCCTCGAGGAGCTCATTTTCAGCGCCGACCCTGAAGAGCTGCTGCGGCGCGGCCTGCTGCCCCGCCCCGTGCACTACGTACGCTCCCAGGACGAGGCGGACCGCTGGCTGCGGGACCAGTACCAGGGGCAGGGAGAGGGCACCGTCGTCGCCGCCGCCAACACACTCCCGCGGGAGACGGCCAAGCCGGCCCCGGCGGCGGGTCGCGGCTTCCACTTCAAGAAGGTGCCCTTCGACTTCCAGGCCAACGAGTGGTACCACGTGGCCTTCAGCTGGAGCAGCTCCAACCACCAGGCGGAGGTGTTCGTCAACGGGCGCCTGGTGGGCACGCTGACGGGCGTCATGGCGGGCCGCGCGGCGCTGACGGGCGGCGGCCTCACCATCGTGGGCCACACGCTGCTGCCGGACCTGACGGACTTTGACCCCACGTCCCGCCTGCTGGGCGAGGTCACGGAGCTCAACGTGTGGGGCCGCCAGCTGGACGAGGCCGAGCTGCGCGACGTGTACAGCTGCGGCGCCGCGCCGCCCGCCACGCCGGCGCTGGACTGGCGGCGGATGACCATGAGATTCTACGGCGACGTGTCCCTGGAGCAGAGCCAGGCGCTGTGCGGGGCCTAGGGCGGCGGTGTGTGTGTGTGTGTGTGTAGGTAGTGTCTGCCGCGGCCAGACCGTCCTGGGCGGCCACACAATGACTGGACTCGCTGTGCGGGCACACGGTTCAGTGCCGCTTTGCTTGTGGCGCGCGGCCACGCCGGACTCGGGACGCGTGGGCGGGGCGGGGCTGACGCTCGGTGGGGCTGGCGCTAACAAGGTTGTTGGGGTATATCGTTAAAGCTATACAGCAAACCCAGGCTGAAGTGGCGGGCAGCCTTACCCCCCCCACCACCACTCCGCCCCCGGCCCCGCCACGGCCCGGCGTGGTGTTGGGCGCCCCGCGGGGTCTCTGCTCCATCATTGTTTACTTGTTATGCTTGTAGTTCATATTTATAGCCGCTGTGCATCCCCTGCCTCCCCACCCCCCCCTTGCCTGCTGCCCACGTGTGCCTGGCGGACCTCACCGGGGGTAACACGGCCGCCGCGCTGCTGAGGAGGTCTGCTGAGGGTGATAGCTGAACACCCCCACCCCGGCCCTCGCTCGGTGCCCTATCCTTCTGGCTCCAATCCTCCAGCTCCTCTCCCTGTCCTCCTTCTCTTCTCCAATCCTTCTCTTCCTCTTCCTCACCCTCCTCCTCTTCCTTTCTGTCCTTCTTCTCCTCCTCCTTTCTGTCCCTCTCCTCCTCCTCCTCCTTTCTGTCCCTCTCCTCCTCCTCCTCCTCCAGGCACCACAAAGCATCTACATTCTCCATCGTAGCATCACATAGTTAAGTCACTTCCATCAACACATTACTGCCTCCCCCCTTCATCATCCCTTCCTCATCATCCCCTTCTTCATCACCCCTTCCTCGCTATTCCCCCGCATACTGATATAATGTGTTGTTGAGGCATAGGCTGTGTCCCCCAATCTGTACACACCCACCCATTTAGTACTTATAGAATGGAAGAAGAAAACATACACACAAACACACACACGCACACACACACACACACACACACACACACGCACATAAATAAAACTGCTTGGGAAATTTGCATCACGGTAGAAAAATGAAGAAATACAAAGAAAATAATCGCAAGTAATCAATCATTTACACACACACACACACACACACACACACACACACAGAAAAGACAAGCAGCTCGTAATATTTTGCAACGAGGTAAAAAATTGAAAAATATGAAAATAATAAAAATAACAGATTAAAAAACAAAACTTGAAAATAGTTAATATAGAGTTTGGAATTTGAACTTATTGGATACTAGTAAGATCTTAAGACAATTACTATATGTTTTTTTCTTCCTCTTCTTCCTATGAGTACAGATTGGGAGGATGCGTACTAATTGGCGGACATGACCTTCCCTGGCTTTTGTAATCTCTCTTTTTATATGTTACCAGTGAGGAAAAAAAGTATTATCGATGTACTGTGAATAAGTGAATAGATGTATGAATAGTGTAAGAATAACCATCTCTCTCTCTCTCTCTCTCTCTCTCTCTCTCTCTCTCTCTCTCTCTCTCTCTCTCTCTCTCTCTCGTGTATATATTAGGCCTACTGTCGGGCTGGCTCCAAAAAAGGGTGTGAACTTCTTTTGAAATATAATGACAATGAAATGTGTGAGTGGTTTGATTTTTATGGACCTTATCGAGAATTTTTTTTTTTTTTTTTCTTCTGATATTTTTCTCATTCTCCTCATCTTCCTCCTCCTCCTCCTCCTCCTCCTCTTTCTGAAGCATTTTATTTTTGCCCTTCAACTTTTTTTTTATCCCTTCTTTTGTCTTCTGGTATTCCTCCTCCTCCTCCTCCTAGTCTTCCTCCTCCTCCTCCTCCTTCTCAAACACTTTATTTTTGCTTTTGTCTTTTGGTATTTCTCTTCTTCTTCCTCCTCCTCCTCCTCCTCCTTCTCAAGCATTTTATTTTTGCCCTTCAACTTTTTTTTTATCCCTTCTTTTGTCTTCTGGTATTCCTCCTCCTCCTTCTCCTCCTCTTAGTCTTCCTCCTCATCCTCCTTCTCAAGCATTTTATTTTTGCCCTTCAACTTTTTTTTACCCCTTCTTTTGTCTTCTGGTATTCCTCCTCCTCCTCCTCCTCCTAGTCTTCCTCCTCCTCCTTCTCAAACACTTTATTTTTGCTTTTGTCTTTTGGTATTTATCTTCCTCCTCCTCTTCCCCCTACTACTACTACTACTACTACTACTACTGATACTATTACTACTGATACTATTACTACTGCAGCTGTTTCTATTCATAAGCTTTTCCTCTAAAAATTCTAGCTTGCTATACATAATAACCACATCTGTTTATAAGCTGTCCCCCTAAAAAAATATATTCTAGCTCACCACACAATATAAATAAATCAAAACACATCAATTTAAGAGCTGTCCCCTAATAAAAGACACATTCTGGCTTGCTAAAAGAATGAAAACATCAATATATATTAGCTCCCCCATTAAAAAAATATATTCTAACTTGCTAAAAAAGAAATCTGAATAGCTACAAGTACATATATTCTACTTTACTATAAGAATTAAACTTCTATATAATACCCTATCCCCTTAAAAAAATATATACATTCTACCATACTATAAAAAAAAAAAAAATAATAATAATAACCCTGAATAAAAGCAACATGTAAAATCATCAGAAAATACAGCAAATACCACTAAATAAAAACATCTCCAAACACAAGTAACAAAACCTATCATAACACAAAACACATCCCTCCACGCACCTTTAAAGCAGCCTTGGCGATGAGTGTGAGCACCCTAGCCTGGCGGGTCCGCGTGTCGCCCCCACACACCCGCAGCAGGCCGGCCAGGTGCTGCAGGAGGGAGCTGTGTCGGTAGGCTGCACCCCGCCCCGCCAGGCACTCCCCGACCAGCGACAGGCGGTTCTCACACAGGCGGACTGCAAGGGAGGGATTGGACACTGAATACCAAGAGGAGGAGGATTGAAGACTATGTAAAGAGGACTATGAAGGAAGGTAGAAGGAAGAAGAGGTGGATCAAAGACTATTATGAAGAGGATTATGAGGGTAACACTGAAAGAAATAAGAGGAAAATAGAGTAAGGGAATGAAGAGGTGGATCAAAGACTACATGAAGAGGATTATGAGGCAAACACTGAAGGAAATAAGAGGTAGGAGAGAGTATAAGAAGAGGAAGAAGTGGATCAAAAACTATAGTACAAAGAGGATAATGTAGGAAGGCAAAAAAAAGAAGAGGAAGACAAAGATTATACAAGAGAAGGGAAGATAAAAGGAGGAGGAAGATCAAGGACATGTGAAAAGGATTATAAGGAAGCAGAAGGAAGAAGAGGAGGAGGATCAAATGCTATACAAAGAGGACTATGAAGGGAGGTAAAAGGATTCGGTTGTACGAGGGTAATGGAAGAGAAAGGTTGAGCAGTAAAATAAATAAAAATGCCAATAATATCTGACTCCTATGTGTGAAAATGTTAAAAAAAAGGGAGTTGCTGCAAATACCAAGAGGAGGAGGATCAAATTCTATACAAAGAGGACTATGAAGGGAAGCACAAAGGAAGAGAAAGGTTAAGCAGGAAAATAAATAAAAATGCCAGTAATATCTGACTCCTATGTGTGAAAATGTAAAAAAAAAGGGAGTTGCTGCAAATACCAAGAGGAGGAGGATCAAATTCTATACAAAGAGGACTATGAAGGGAGGTAAAAGGATTCACTTGTATGAGCGCAAAGGAGGAGAAATGTTAAGAAGCAAAGTAATTAAAAAAATGTCAATAATACCTTGCAGCGGGAGTTTGTTGATGCCAAAGTCAGGCAGGATCTTAAGGGCCTCGATCAGGTCCTTCTCCTGCTGGATGTCCTCGTGTTCGGACTCTATCAGGTTGAGACACTGCCTGCCGGGAGTGAGAGATGGCGAGATATGAGAAATTAATGTGTTTAGAAAGAGATACGTTTAGATTTATTTATTTTGTGTAGTGAGCTAGAATATATATTTTTAGGGGAACTTGTTATAGATAGTTGTCATTTTTTGTATAGCTATAATATTTTGTACAGCAAGACAGAATATATATGTTTTTTGTTGTTTGTTTTTGCGAGAAATGAGAAGTTAATGTGTTTAGAAAGAGATACGTTTAGATTTATTTATTTTGTGTAGTGAGCTAGAATATATTTTTTTTAAGGGGAACTTGTTATAAGAACATAAGAACATAGGGAGTCTGCAAGAGAAATAGATGTGAGTTTTTGTATAGCTATAATATTTTGTACAGCAAGACTGAATATATATATTTTTTTGTAATTTGTTTTGCCCTCGAGTTGGTTCCTTTGGTCAATGAAAAGTAGGAAAATTAAAGGAGTATCTGAACAAATGATAACTGGACAAGTAAACAGAGGAGGAAGATAGAGAGGCAGGAAGGTAAGCTCAGGTGATGGCAACTTGAAGATTATTTAATTATTTTTTATTATTTTGTGTAGTGAGCTAGAATATATATTTTTTTAGGAGAGCTTGTTATAAATACATGTGATTTTTTGTATAGCTATAATAACAAGATAATAAAACCATTAAATAATCTGCAACATAACTCACAAACCCCTTGGTCTAACATTAAACAAGATAGCATAAAACAGAACTATAGAAGAACACCCAAGTCCTTACATGGCCAAGTCGATCGCCTGGTCTGAGTGGCTCTCGGAGGAGTTGTAGTAGTGCGTGGCGGCGGCGGCAACGAGCTGAACGGCGCGGTTGAAGGGGAGCTGCTGCAGGTATGGGTTGCTGATGGGTGAGTGGTCGGCACGCGTCTCCATCAGCTCACCCGCCAGCCTGATGTTGTCTGGCTGTTCGGACCCCAGCAGCGCCTCAATCACCTTCTGTTTGGGGGGAGGAGAGGAGGAAGGTGTGAGGGTGATGGAGACTTGAAGATTACCTATTTACTTATTTATGTTTGGGGGCAGGAAAGTATTTTTGGGCGATGATGAATTGTAGATTATCGATTCATTTATTTATCTATTGTTTATACAGGCAAGGAGGCACTTCAAGAGAGGGAAAAAAAGGGGAAACAAAAAAAAGGTCCAGTAAAAAATGAGGGATGGAAGGTCAGCTCAGGTGATGGTGACTTGAAGATTATTTACTTATTTTTTTATTATTTCAATTCATGTTTTATACGGGAAAGGAGGGAACTCAACGGTGCAAAATAAAGGGGGGAAAAAAACTTGCACAAAAAGTCTGTACAAAAAAAAAAAGTACGGAAAAAATGGAACAATAAATGACAATAAAAATAAAATAAAAAAAAATAAAAAAAACAGCACCCACCTGCAGGCACACTTGGGGCTCCACGCAGGCAAACACCTTCTGCTGCAGCTCCAGAGTGTCGTACAGCAAACGCCGCCACTCCTCATCGCTGCAACGTGGCTTCCTGCGTTTAGAAGTGATATATATGTGTTAACGCTGGCATCTTGCACTGCCCACAAACACTAAATTATATTCTGTATACCTGAATTACAATGTGGGTTCAATAACTGTTTATCTTTTTTATTTTATTTTTTTTACAGCAAAGGAGAGAGTTCAAGGGCATAAAGAAATATATAAAAAGCCCGCTACTTACTGCTCCTGAATAGAGGTCAAAGGAGTGGCCAAAAAGAGAGGTCAATTTCGGGAGGAGAGGTGTCCTGATACCCTCCTCTATACATTATCCTGATACCCTCATCTATACATTATCCTGATACCCTCCTCTATACATTATCCTGATACCCTCCTCTATACATTATCCTGATACCCTCCTCTATACATTATCCTGATACCCTCCTCTATACATTATCCTGATACCCTCATCTATACATTATCCTGATACCCTCCTCTATACATTATCCTGATACCCTCCTCTATACATTATCCTGATACCCTCCTCTATACATTATCCTGATACCCTCCTCTATACATTATCCTGATACCCTCCTCTATACATTATCCTGATACCCTCCTCTATACATTATCCTGATACCCTCCTCTATACATTATCCTGATACCCTCCTCTATACATTATCCTGATACCCTCATCTATACATTATCCTGATACCCTCATCTATACATTATCCTGATAACCACCTCAATACATTATCCTGTTACCCACCTCTATACATTATCCTGATACCCTCCACTATACATTATCCTTCTACCCTCATCTATACATTATCCTGATACCCTCCTCTATACATTATCCTGATACCCTCCTCTATACATTATCCTGATACCCTCATCTATACATTATCCTGATACCCTCATCTATACATTATCCTGATACCCTCATCTATACATTATCCTGATACCCTCATCTATACATTATCCTGATACCCTCCTCTATACATTATCCTGATACCCTCATCTATACATTATTCTGATACCCTCCTCTATACATTATCCTGATACCCTCCTCTATACATAATTCTGGCATGAATGTTATATTAAATCAACACAATCATAACTGCAGCTTCAGGCATAAATCATTGACTCCTTCCTTATATACAAGCATCAGAAGCAGTTTTTTGGGATCACCACAAATCTAGCAACACACACATTACCAGCTTCCTTCTGCACCAAGACACAACCTTCAACATAAAGACACACACACGTTAACCCCTGCCATCCCACAACACCGTCATGGTCCCAGGCTATGGCACTGCACACTCTTCTTGCTTTAGTCTCTCTGCAACTTCCTTCATCAATACATATTACACGCTTAACCCAGTAGCAGAGATGGGCCAAATTTGTGGCTTTACCGTGTAGCAGCGACAGGCCATATTTTTGCCATGATATAAACCCCCTAAAACAGATGATGCAAAAACTGATTACAAATGCGTTGATGTATATTATGGAATGGTTTGTGCGAGTGATTTTTTCTCATTTTTCTCGCTTAGAGGGACCTTTAAGAAACATGATCCTCGCAGCTACTGTGTTAATAATAGCTCCATGCATCACAGCCTTCCTCCACATCCCTTCACCTCATCAAACACACCAATCCTCTGCCCACTCCCACACCCCCACCCCCACACCCACCTCTTAGCGGCCAGCCTGGTGACCTTAGTGAGCACCTCGCCCACCCTGGCTGCGTCGCCCTGCATGTCCCTCAGGTGGCGTGGCGTTAGGTTCACGCCGTAGCTGCTCAGGAGCTCGGCGGCGTTGAGGTGGGACTCCAGCGTGTCGGCCAGGTCATGCAGCTTGGACAGGGACTCAGGGGTGCGGCTGGGGGGACACAACACACAGGATAAATAGAGGTTACGAATGGTCAATCTGCCGACACATGGAAGCTCCTGAAGAACACTTACTCATCGTCTTCCCTCCATAGTTATAAGTTGATGTGCCCTTCGTTAAAATTTCTGTACCCTCCATGATAAAGTTTGTGTAACCTCCATTTTAAAATTTTATACCCTCCAAAATTTTTAATAATGCGTATTTCCTAGAACTTTTAATCACATTTATTAGTTTTCAATCCTGCTGAAAGTCTTGATCATAGCTGCAGAATGGAGAGAGGAGGAACATAGCATTGAGAATAAGGAGGGAGGAGCATTATAGTGTTGCAAAGAGTTCACATTAAATTGATATAAATACCACAAAAAAAAAGCACAAAACTTGGGGCATTGATCCTATGGGAAGAACTTTTAATTTGTTCACAACTGTTCACACACTCACCCTGACTCCCTCTCTGGCAGACACTCCACACAGGCGATGGCCCAGGGCAGCTGCGTCTCCCTCTCACAGGCGTACACACACTCCACGGCCACCGCCATCATCTCCTCTGCCGACTGGATGATGGCGGAGAAGGACTGGTCGGGCCGGGAGTGCTGGGTGGGAAAGAAAGGAGTTATGAGGGGTGGGGTGGATGGGAGGTAGGGGTAGTTACCTTACTTAACATAGCCTTACCTTCCCTTATCTAACCTTGTACAACCTTCCCTTACCTAACTCCACCTAGTCTTACCTCACCTAACCCAACTATTCTCACCTAATTTTTAATCTCAAGTAACCTAGCATAACATAACCTCACATTACAGTGCTTAACTTTACCTCACCATACCTTACCTCACCTAACCTGGCTATCAACTAATTCAACCTCAATTAACTTATAATCTCATCTTACCTCACCTAACCTACCTATCCTCACCTAATTCAACCTAAAATAACATACAACATGACCTCACATTTCCTAACCTGACCTAACCTACCTTATCTCACCTCAAGTAACCTAACATAACCTCAAATTACAATACTTAACCTCATCTCACCTAACCAGATCATACCTTATCTAGAAGAGAGAAAGATGGAGGAAGGAGAGAGAGAGAGAGAGAGAGAGAGAGAGAGAGAGAGAGAGAGAGAGAGAGAGAGAGAGAGAGAGAGAGAGAGAGAATGAATAAATAAAATCATAAAGTCTACCTGCAGTATCTTGAGTGGCAGGCCGAGGTCCGTCTTGGCAGTGGCCACCATGTAGGCCCTGAGCAGGCTACTGGCGCGGCCCGGCTGGCCCTTGTCGCAGCGGGCCAGGAACGGCAGCAGCCACCGACGGATGTTCTGGATGTAGGTCTCCGGCGTGCTCTGTGGAGGATGGATGAGTGGATGAAGGCTTAGTCTGTCTGGGATGTCAGCCATATAACAATCGCTAGGGACTAAAATACACATGAAAATTATAAAAACACACAAAAAAATGTATATAAATTAACAAATAATGAAGAATAAACAATAAAAACAATAAATCAGCTGACGGCACTAAGCAAAAACACTAAATTGCTTGACTGCTAAACTGCTTGACTGCTAAACCCCTTGACTGCTAAACCCCTTGACTGCTAAACCCCTTGACTGCTAAACCCCTTGACTGCTAAACCCCTTGACTGCTAAACCCCTTGATCACTAAACCCCTTGACTGCTAAACCCCTTGACTGCTAAACCCCTTGACTGCTAAACCCCTTGACTGCCAAACCCCTTGATCGCTAAACCCCTTGATCACTAAACCACTTGATCACTAAACCACTTGACTGCTAAACCCCTTGATCACTAAACCCCTTGATCACTAAACCCCTTGACTGCCAAACCCCTTGACTGCCAAACCCCTTGACTGCTAAACCCCTTGACTGCTGAACCGCTAGGGACTCACTGTGGACATAAGGTGCGTGATCTTCTCATCGTCGGAGAGGCCGAGGAACTTGTCGAGGGTCATTGAGGACAGCCCCACCTCGTACACCATCACCTCCAGCGAGTCCAGGGCGTCCAGCAGCTCCTCCAAGCCCTGGGGTGAGAAGGGGTGAAGAAGATTAGGGGTCGTATTTTAAAATATTTTATCACCCAAGTTCACATATTTGACAAAGCTTTCGTAGGAGTTGTGGGCATTTCCAGGGGTAGTTTTATGACCCTGGTGGTAGTGTGACCCTTCCTCTGTACCATGAACCTAAAATCACACATATTTGATAAGGCTTTCGTAGGAGTTGTGGGCATTTCCAGGGGTAGTTTTATGACCCTGGTGGTAGTGTGACCCTTCTTCTGTACCATGAACCTAAAAACACACATATTTGATAAGGCTTTCATAGGAGTTGTGGGCATTTCCAGAGGTAGTTTTATGACCCTGGTGGTAGTGTGACCCTTCCTCTGTACCATGAACCTAAAAACACACATATTTGACAAGGCTTTCATAGGAGTTGTGGGCATTTCCAGGGGTAGTTTTATGACCCTGGTGGTAGTGTGACCCTTCCTCTGTACCATGAACCTAAAAACACACATATTTGACAAGGCTTTCATAGGAGTTGTGGGCATTTCCAGAGGTAGTTTTATGACCCTGGTGGTAGTGTGACCCTTCTTCTGTACCATGAACCTAAAAACACACATATTTGATAAGGCTTTCATAGGAGTTGTGGGCATTTCCAGAAGTAGTTTTATGACCCTGGTGGTAGTGTGACCCTTCCTCTGCACCATGAACCTAAAAACACACATATTTGATAAGGCTTTCGTAGGAGTGGTGGGCATTTCCAGGGGTAGTTTTGTGACCCTGGTGGTAGTGTGACCCTTCCTCTGTACCATGAACCTACGAAAACACTCACTATAATCCGACTGACCCCCTCTTTGACCTTTAGAAACACCTGATGTGAAAAGCGAATGAGTCTTAAAATACCACCCTAGGACACACAACATATGAAAACACAGACCACTCTCTCTCTCTCTCTCTCTCTCTCTCTCTCTCTCTCTCTCTCTCTCACCTCTACGCCCCTCTCCCGGCCAAGCTTCAGGAGGTCAAGGGCAACGTCAACAAAGTGGCTGCAGCGCTCCACCTCCCTCGCCCTCTCCCTGTACCACTCGCTCACCACGCCGCCGTCCAGCTTAGGCCCGCGGAACTGCTCTAGGCTCGGACGCTCCCGGTAGAGGAACGCCGCCGGGTCACCTCTGTCCTGTGTGACTGCTTCCCTGGGGTGGTATGGGGTGGTGGGTTAAGTTAAGGGAGATGTAGGTTAGGGAGGTTAAGTTAGAGGGAAGTTAGGGGGGTTAGGTTAGGGGTGGTTAGGTTAGAGGGAGGTTAAGTTGTGGGGGGGGGGGGTTAGGTTAGGGGAGGTGTAGGTTAGGGAGGTTAAGTTAGGGGAGGTTAGGGGGGTTAGGTCAAGGGGGGGTTAGGTTAGAGGAGGTTAAGTTAAGGGGGGTTAGGTTAGGGGAGATGTGGGGTGGTGGTAGGATAGGGTAGGGGGGGGGGTAGGTTAAGGGGGGTAGGGTATGGGGGAGGGGTGTTAGGTTAGGGGGAGGTTATGTTAGGTATTGGGTGGTAATGGGAAGGGACAAGATCATAAGGAGTCTGCAAGAGGAGGCACACTTTTATCATCATTATTATTCTAACCATTACTATTCAATGCAACTCTCTCTCTCTCTCTCTCTCTCTCTCTCTCTCTCTCTCTCTCTCTCACCTGCAGGCTGGCTCCTCACACCAGTCGTCATCCCTGAGTCGCTCCTGCTCCCAGGGAAACACCTTGTCCCCCTTACACTCTGGCAGCAGCGACCTGGCCGAGGGGAGACAAAATAATTTATATAAAGGCACAAAAAAGCCCCCCAAAAATATATCCAGTCATCCCTCAAATAGTACAGTTTCCAATAGTTCGGTTTCAGTTTTATGTGGATTTTCATAGATTTTTTTAGGATTTTTAAATTTCGCAACGAGCAGGAAATTTAAAAATCCTTAAAAGACCTTCTATGACAATTCGTATCAAACCGAAACCAAACTATTGGAAACCTTACTATTTGAGGGACGGCTGTAAATAATTGAAAGTGATACATTCGGGATTTCATGAGGGTACAGCGGCAGACTCCCCCACCTGTACTCGTAGGGGCCAAGCGTCGGGGGGAAGTTCGAGAGCACGGCGAGGCGGTGCGGCAGCGTGTCCTCCCCGTGGTAGGTGAACATGACCTCCACGCCGCCCCAGTCGCCGCCGCGGGCAAACTCCACCGTGGCGCCAATGGCCGACTGGCTGCGGAACTTATCGTAGAATCCGGCGTCATAGTGTTCTGGGGCCAAGTGAGCGCCGCCGAGGAGGACCTAAGGGGCGGGAGAATGAGTATTAGGGTGTTTATAAAAGGTCAAATATAGGAGTAATGTCTGGAGGCCTCGCACATCTACTTTCACCCCTTCCTTTCTTTACTCTACCCTCCTCTTCCTTCTCCTCCTCCTCTCTCTATGTCCCTCTTTCTCCTCTCTTCTCTTCCTCCATGCCTTCTCTCATCTACTTTTTCTACGTCTTGTGGAGTTTTCTTATTTGCTTTGCCCTTGAATGCCCAAATTGGTGAATAAATAAAAATAAGAAAAAAAATATATGTTTGTATGTATAGATAGATTGATATACACACACACACACACACACACACACACGAGTCTCACCTCATATGTTGCCAGGCGATCGAGGTAGGTGAGGAGTTTTTGTCGCGCCACAATCACAGTTCTCTGCTCTGAGGTGAGGCTGGCAAAGTTGATCTGTTGAGGGGAGGAGAGAGAAGGATTATGTAGAGATGGATTTTTACACATGCAGACTTTGGGATATGGAACACTCACCCTCTCACTCTCTCTCTCTCTTTCTCTTTCCTTCCTTCAATAAGTTTTATATACGTAGTTTTCCTTCCTATTAATATTTCTTCTTCTTTTTTTTATATATCAAAGGATGTGGCTCAAGGGCAACAAAAAGAGTAAAAAAAAAAAAATAAATAAATAAATAAATAAATAAAAAAAAGCCCGCTACTTGCTACTCTCTTTTCCTTCCTTCTCTCTCTATCCTCTCCTCTTCTTGCTCTCTTCTCTTCCCCCTACTTTCCCTCGTCTTTCTCTGGCCCTTTCCATCCACACTCTCTCTCCCTCCCTCCTTCCTTCCTTCTTTTTAACCTTCCATCCCTCTCTTCCTCCTCCTCCTCTCTGCCTCTGTTCTCCTTTCTCCAATCTTCCCTGTTTTTTCCTACCTTCCCTTCCCTTCCTCCCTCCCTACCCTCATTTCCTCCTTTCTACCCCTTCCCCTTTCCTTCCTCCTCCTCCTCCTCTCCCTCCTTCCTTTGTTCCTTCTTTTTAACTCCTCCATTCCTCTCCTTTTCCTCTCTGTATGTCCCTCTTCCTTCTCCAATCTTCCTCTGCCTTCCAGTGTCTTTCCTCCTTTCTACCCTTCCCATTTCCTTCCTCCTATCTCATTCCTTATCTTTACTCCTCCTTCCCTCCCTCCTCCTCCTCCTCCAGCACCTTCGAGAGCAATTGGTGTTTCCTCTTAAGCTCCTTGGCGGCCTGTTCCTGCATCCTGGCCTGGTACTCCCCCGGTGGGATGTCCAGCGCCGCGTCAAGGGCCTCCTCATCCTCGGGGCTGCACACAATGAACTCCCCATTGTCGCTCCCCTCCCCTATGGCAATGACGGCCTAGGGGTGGGTGGGGAGAGGATATTAGGGGAGTTAGAGTGGAGTTAGTTAGAAAAAAGGAAGTTAGTTGGTTAATAAAGGGTGGGTAGAGTCTGAACCAAGCAATATAAAAGTAAAAGAGCAGGAGATGGACAAATTTACTAAACTGATGAAATAAAAATTAAATGAAGAAAATGAATCCTCTCGTTATTTAGTGAAGGGCAGTAAGGATTAGTTGCATCAGTAGTTAGGTTAGGAGGGGATGATGGAGAAAGTGAGGATTAGGATAGTGAAGTTAGTCAGTTAGTGAAGAGTAGTTAGAGTTAGTTGTAAAGGATAGTTAGGTTAGTTAGTTGTAGAGGGTAGTTTGAGCAAGTTAGTTAGTTAGAGGTAGTTAGATTAGTGTTGAGGGGATTGATAGTGGAGTTCAAGAAATGACAGGAATTGTTTATATATTTCAAAATTGCTTTGGAAGAGTACTTGGGGTTAGTTGTAAAGGATAGTTAGGTTAGTTAGTTGTAGAGGGTAGTTAGAGTAAGTTAGTTCGTTAGATTAGTGTTGAGGGGATTGATAGTGGAGTTTTGAAGAAGAAATGACAGGTATTGTTTATATATTTCAAAATTGCTTTGGAAGAGTAGTTGGGGTTAGTTGTAAAGGATAGTTAGGTTAGTTAGTTGTAAAGGGTAGTTAGAGTAGGTTAGTTAGTTAGAGGTAGTTAGATTAGTGTTGAGGTGATTGATAGTGGAGTTGAAGAAATGACAGGTATTGTTTATATATTTCAAAATTGCTTTGGAAGGGTACTTGGGGTTAGTCATAAAGGATAGTTAGGTTAGTTAATTGGGAGGAGTTGAAATGACAGGTATTGTTTATATATTTCAAAATTGCTTTGGAAGGGTACTTGGGGTTAGTCATAAAGGATAGTTAGGTTAGTTAGAGTAAGTTAGTTAGTTAGATTAGTGTTGAGGGAATTGATAGTGGAGTTTTTAAGAAGAAATGACAGGTATTGTTTATATATTTCAAAATTGCTTTGGAAGAGTACTTGGGGTTAGTTGTAAAGGATAGTTGGATTAGTTAGTTATAGAGGGTAGTTAGAGTAGGTTAGTTAGTTAGAGGTAGTTAGATTAGTGTTGAGGTGATTGATAGTGGAGTTTTTAAGAAGAAATGACAGGTATTGTTTATATATTTCAAAATTGCTTTGGAAACACAGATTGAAGCTAAGCGGAAATAACACTGATCATATGAAACAACATAAAAGAAACCTGCAAGCAAATAGAATCTTATTAATAAAACTGAGCAAGTAAACTTTTGCCACATGAAAAAAAGCTGAAATCATGAAAACAAATGAAAAGGAAGAAGATAGAAAATTAATTGAATGTAAGAGACCAGAATATTTAACAACATACAGAAAATAACTGGATGAAGAGGAACTATAATTTATGAGAGTGGAACATATTAAAAACTGTTGATGAATTAATGAACAGATAAAATGCCCATAGTGTCAAGCAAGGAAAACACATCATAATAAAAAGTAATTCACACCAGTTGCTGAAATAAAAAATTGGCAATATATCAAATGAATAGAATAAATGAATAGAAAATGACATAACACTTCAAGCTAATAAACACCAATTAACCCGGTAGCAGCGACGGGCAAAATTTGTGGCAGCAGCAACAAGCCAAATTTGTGGCTTTACCGTGTAGCAGCAACGAGCCAAATTTGTGGCTTACCATGTAGCAGCAACGGGCCAAATTTGTGGCTTTACCGTGTAGCAGCAACGAGCCAAATTTGTGGCTTACCATGTAGCAGCAACAGGCCAAATTTGTGGCTTTACCGTGTAGCAGCAACGAGCCAAATTTGTGGCTTACCATGTAGCAGCAACGGGCCAAATTTGTGGCTTTACCGTGTAGCAGTGACGGGCCAAATTTGTGGCTTTACCGTGTAGCAGCGACAGGCCAAATTTGTGGCTTACCATGTAGCAGCGACGGGCCAAATTTGTGGCTTTACTGTGTAGCAGCGATGGGCCAAATTTGTGCCATGATATAAACCCCCTAAAATAGATGATGCATAAACTGATCACAAATGCTTCGATATATATTATGAAACGGTTTGTGTGAGTGATGATTTTTTCTCATTTTTCTTGCTTAGAGGGACCATTAAGAAACGTGATCCTTGCTGCTACCGGGTTAAAGAACAGCAAACATGAGGATAACTACACCATATGAAAACAAACAATACATAACAATAAAAACAGACATCTCAAAAATTCATAATCCCTCCAGACATAAGAAATACCCTGACACAAAAGATAAATACATCCACCCAAAATCTACAAAATTTATATCCTCCAAATTCGAACAAGTATTCATCTTAAAAATATACATCTTGGCAAGAACTCCCAAAACTATATACGTATCTCTCATAAAATCTCATAAATATACATCCTAAAAATATAAATCTCCCCCAAAATCCAAAATAATACATCCTAAAAATATAAATCTCCCCAAAAATCCAAAATATATACATCCTAAAAATATAAATCCCAAAATCCAAAATATATACATCCTAAAAACATAAATACATCCTAAAAATACATATCCCCAAACATTTCATCCCCAGACAAAAATATTAAGAAAAGCAAGCAAAAAATTCAAGCATTCTCATGAGCAACCAACTCCTGGACTAACCCAAAATTTCCTTAGAAAGATAGATTAAAAAAATATCTATATAAAATAATTCCCAGACCAACCAACCCCACCAACACCTCCACTCCTTCCCCACCACCCACCAACCCCACCCCATGACCATCCACCCGATACCAACCTAAACAAACATAAAAACAAAGCAACACCCACCACCCACCCACCCCACCCACCTCCAAGTCAGTGCCACGCAGCCCATAGAGAAGCAGCTCACGGGCGGCATCCAGGTCCTGCGGCACCCTGGACAGGCACTCGGCCAGCACCCAGGAGCGCTTGTGTATCTTGGCAAGGTAGTCCTGAATAGAGGCAACCGTGACGGGGCTGCGGCGCCACTGCTGCTGGTACACACGGTCACAGTCCAGCCTGGGGTAGAGGGGAAGGGAGTATGGGTTAGGTTAGTGTATTTGCAGTAAGAGGTGATGGGGAGTACAGGTTAGGTTAGTATTTCCAGTAAGGGGTGATGAAGGAGGGTTATGGGGAATGTAAAAAGAAAAAAAATTAAAAAATTCAAACTGACCATAACACACCATAACATCATTCAAAGCAACATTAGATTGTCCTTCTGAAATTGACCCTCCCCAGCACCTTAACACTTTCCTTTCCCTCCCAACCACTGCAAACATCCCCTCCTTTTCCCCCACACCCTACAACATCTCCATTCCTTCCCCATACACCCCAACACATCCCTTCCCTCCCCAAAGCTCCAACCCCCCCTTCATTCCCCTGGCCCCCAACACTACACCCCAACATTTCTCATTCCCACCCACACACCCCATCACTTCCTCTTCCTTCCCCTGCCTCCCAGCCCCCCCCCCACTCACCCATAGCTGCGTGCCAGGGCTAAAGCCTCCCCGTACTCCTCATTCTCAATCTTGCGGGTGAAGAGCTCCTCTGGCGTGGTACTCTTAAGGCACAGCAGCCGGTAGGTTCTCTGTACCACACGAGGCCGACGGCTGTGTGGGCGGAACCTGGAAAGTGAAAGATGGAGATTCTCTATATCTACTTATTGTGTTTGAATGGTCTGATTCTGCCTAGTGTTTGAAGGATTGTTATTTTGTGATGATTTCAAAATATAAGAATGAATGAGGATGACTTTGTGCAGAGTGGATGAGAGCAGGATTGAATTAAATTTTACCAGGGGAAACCACTAGTAGAATGGGTCAACAATGGATGAGTAATGGAAAGAGAGACTCGGCAGGCAAGGAATTGAATATGCTAAGGAGTAGGAGTTACAGAAATGAGAAAATACGACGCTCTTCTGCCACGGTCATCCAACAAAACACAGAGTAATAAAAAAAATGACAAACACAATACATAAAAAATACAAAAACACAAAAAAACAGAAAAAAATACACAAACACACAGAAAAGAAAAAAAGAAACAAGAACTAAAACACACACAGACCACAAAAACAAAACACACACACAAACACACAAACAGCTCACCTCTCAGCATCCGTCACCCAATACAAGATGCTCTTTGCGACCCGACTTGACCTCCTCAGCAATGATCCCTCCTCCTCCTCCTCCTCGTCCTCCTCCTCCGAGTCAAGGTAATCCTCGCCCTCCGCCTCCTCCTCCCGCTCGCCCCCCTCGGAGAAGCTGCTGAGGAGGCGCTTGGTCATGGGCCGCCCCTCCACCTCCAGGCTCAGAAAGGCACGGTCGTATGCCTCGCTGATCTGGTGTTTGGGGTCACAGTGAAAGGTTGTAAGATAAAGATCATTAAGTAATTTTTTGTGAACAGCAATATTTTATTTAACACTATTCCGAGTGAATGCTGGGTATTATTGATGTTTGATATCAAAGAAAAATATATACAGAGTTCCTACTTAAGGCTGTTGATTGTATAGGCAGGAAAAGATGCATATTTATGATCCTGAAGATGCTGTCCTGAGGATCACTATCAACACAAACTCAATATTATCTCCCTGGGTCCCAAAACAGAGGGTCAAAAATGAGCTCCAGGGGACAGTATGAGTCAAGCAAGGTGGTGACACTATAAACACTCCTGCACCACAACGGGCTGGGGCGACCACCAGGCCCAACCAGGTGGAACATTAAAAAAAAAATAATAATAATAATAATTGGTATTGACAGAGCATAAACTCCTGCTCAAAATAAAGCAAAATTGCAAAGGATAAATCCACATTGAGCAAAAAGAGAATGAAATCCAAAGACTAAAACTGAATAAAAATTAGACTAGACTAAACTAAACCCAACTAAAAACTGGATGAGAAATAAACTAAAAACATAAGTTCCCCTCCATCCCACCCCCCATACACCCACCTGCGGCACCCCCTCCAGGAACTCCGGCGACTCCCCAAGCAAATTCCTGAGCGTGGCCACAGAGCTAACGGTCACACTGCCAGAGTACCGCGCCACGATCACCGCCAACTCCGACCACCACGTCAACTCCGCCGGGTGACTCCAGGGCGCCCCAAAGCCTTGACTGGACCTTGGGCGGGGGCCGGGGGGGCGTGCGAAGGGCTCCACCAGGCTAGGGTTCCGGGTATCGTGTTCTGGCTGGTCCACAAGCGTCCAGAACTTCATCTTGCGGAGTGACGGGAGTTCCCAGATGGAGAGGCTGCCGGAGGTGTGTAGTGCTGCCAGCTGGCGGGCGGAGGGTGACACGCTAAGCTGAAACACACAGTCATGGTGCGGCGGGGACCAGCGCGCCATCACGTGACCCCACAACCCCACGCTGGGCGGCAGGTACTCATCCTCATCTATAGTGGCAACCTGGAAGGAGGGAGAGAGAGCGAACACCTGTACTGATGGGTCTCGTTAAGGTGAAGTTTCCTAGTGGTTGGTTGTCAATTATATATTTTTCTCCTTTTTTGCCAGCTGTTTCTTTTTTTTTCTCTTCCCTCTCTCTCTCTTTTCTTCTCTTTTTTTAATTCTTCCTTCTTTTCTCTCCTCATATTTTCCTTTACTTGCCTAACTATCCTCTTTTTTACTCATTATAGGAGAATAACTTACTTAACCTCCATACACACACACACACACGCACATATATACACACATAAGAGAGCTTCCATACACTTTGTTACGTACATGAACACAGAAACACACACAGACAACTTTTCAACATCTCCTTACACACACACACACACACACACACACACACACATGTAAACAAACACACAAATACACACAGTAAACTTTCCTACACCTTCTGATTCGCAAACGCACACACACACGTACACTTTTCTACACCTCCATACATACACACAAACACACACACATAAACACACATACAAATACACACAGTAAACTTCCCTACACCTCCTGATTCGCAAACGCACACACACACGTACACTTTTCTACACCTTCATACATACACACAAACACACCTACAAACAACTACCCTATACTATATCTACACCCACCCACCCACTAACCCACACCCACCCACACCCTCCCTTCCCTCACCTGCTTGTAGAAGGGGTGGTCGTTGAGCATTCTCCAGAGGGTGATGCCGTGCCCCAAGCCATTCCTCTTCAGCGTCACGTCATTCATGAAGGGACACGACCCGGCCACCAGGAGGAAGTCCCTGCAACACACACACACACACACACACATACACAGTCAGTAGAACATATTGAAAGGGAATATACACACAACAGGCAGAGATTGAGATGGTATGGGCACGTCAAGAGAAGGGAGGAGGGTCATGTATTCAGAAGAGCTGCCAAGGTGGAGGTAGAAAGGAGGAGACCAGCTGGATGACCGAAGCAGACCTGGAGACAGTGTGAGGAGGAAGACATGAGAAGGGTGAAGAGACGTGGAGGTAGAGGTAGATAGGAGGAAACCAGTTGGAAGAAGAAGAAGAAGAAGATGACGAAGAAGAAGATTGATGATGATTATTGAGGCGTTATATCTTGGCACCGTAGAAGAAGAAGAAGAAGAAAAAGATACACATGACAATAAGCTTCTCTATTAACCACCAAAGCCATGACAGATAACACAAAAAAGGTACAACACACATACAAACAAGGAGAGAAAAGGAGAAAAAAAGGATCAGGAAGGAAAGGAAAGCTGTGCCTGTACCTGTATAGAGTGGCCGCAGTGATGCCAATCGGGTACACCTTGCCGAGAGAGAAGGTGTGGCTCTCCTGGTAACCCTCCGTCGGGGACACCAAATAGCTGCGGACGCCACCCTTGTAGTCCACCAGGAGGAGCTCGGCGGCCCTGGGGGGAAAGAGGTGTTAAGATATCGACCTAGTATGTAGACATGTTTTTATTATTTATTTTTCCGAGGGGGTCATTCACAGGCAAAAAGAGATAATGAAATAAAAAAGTACATTGGTAAACAAACAAGCACACTGACTATAATAAATAAATAAAAGAATAAATGGCGCCACTATAAAAATTGCCTGCACCACGACGAGCTTGGGACGACCATCAGGCCCCTGAAGAAAGCCTACCGGTGCTATAGACGAACTCGTAAAAAAAATAAATAAATAAATAAACAAATAAAAAATAAAAAATACCTTCCACTTACACCCCACACTTACCACTTACATCCAGCTACACACTTTCCCTTACACCCCATAACCAGTCTATTACTACACACCCATCACTAACACCAGGCTATACCCTTCCCTTACACCCCATGCCAACCATTAACACCTGACAACACCCTTCCCTTACACCCCATACCCAGTCTACAACTACACACCCATCACTAACACCAGGCTATACCCTTCCCTTACACCCCATAACCAGTCTACAACTACACACCCATCACTAACACCAGGCTACACCCTTCCCTTACACCCCATGCCCACCACTAACACCAGGCTACACCCTTCCCTTACACCCCATACCCAGTCTACAACTACACACCCATCACTAACACCAGGCTACACCCTTCCCTTACACCCCATGCCCACCACTAATATCAGGCTACACCCTTCCCTTACACCCCATGCCCACCACTAACACCAGGCTACACCCTTCCCTTACACGCCATGCCCAAACTCACCACTTGATCTTTTGTGTCCGGACGTCTGAAAACACAAGCGCGGCGAGTGCATTGCTGGCGTCCACCTGTGGCGCCCCCTCCCGGTACCTGTGTGTAGGGGGGGGGGGGGGGTAGTAATGCACCTGTATAACACACACACACACACACACACACACACACACACACACACACACACACACAAAACACACAATTAGGGAAAAACTGGACAAATACAGATATGGAGGCGGGACCACACGAGCGCAAGCCCAGGCCCTGTAAAACTACAACTAGGTAAATACACACACACACACACACACACACACACACAGATAGATAGTAACATTTCCTTATCTAGTTTGCCTAATTAGGGTCTGTGCATTCTGGGGTCTGGGCCGGATAATACAATAATTCCATACAATCACTGGCTAAAAACAGTGAAAAAGACATCAAATAACCTAAGATATCAACATAGATAAATCAACAGATTTTACCCATGTCTCTCTCTAACTTAACCTAACATAAATCTGACCTAACCATGTGACCCTAACCTAACCCATCCCCTTCCCTGGCTCACTTAGGAGGGTAGATGGTGAAGATGTTATTTATTTAAAGATAAGACAACAGAGATTTTACCCATGTCTCTCTCTAACTTAACCTACCATAAATCTGACCTAACCATGTGACCCTAACCTAACCCAGCCCTTTCCCTGGCTCACTTAGGAGGGTAGATGGTGAAGATGGAGGTGCCGAGGGTATTGAACACTTCCACTGCCCCTGAGCTGTACGCCAGGCCCACCATGGAGCAGTCGGCGGACCAGGCCACGCGCCGCCATGACGGGAAGGGGTCAAGGTATACTGTTGGGGAGGATGGACAATGGTGATAAAGTATGGATGGGAAAGGAGGAAGGAAAGTGGTGATGGAATATGGATGTTACGGGATAATAATAACTAACAATAATGGCAGCACAAAATAACACTTACAATAAAAAGAGCGAAATAAGAATACTAACAATACCAACAGGAAAATAATACCACCAATAACAGTATCAGCAGTAAAATAACAGATAGAGGGACAAGAAACAAAGGAGATGAGACTATAATCAACAACAACTAAAACAATATATATATACTTACAACTAGTGTTCTTGCCGACAACAGAAGCAAACTCATCCTTCTTGGCCCTGATCTCGAGTGTGGCCGCCTGCACCACAGCCACCACTGCCCCCTGAGCCCCTACGCCCAGCTGCCACCCACATCGCCCCCCCACCAGTCTGTGTGAGGGAGGAAGCAAGGGAGGTCATTACTACACCCACCAGAGCCACAGAAAAAGAGAGTGTGGCCAACATCATCACAGAATCCTTGATGTTACAAAAAAAGCCAAAAAATTTAAGTAGTAACAAATAATAATAACAGTAAAAGATTAATAGAATAAGTAACAGAATAATAATAAAATAAGGTAATACTCTTGACCACCTACTTAGCCAGGGTAGGGGGGAGGGGGGAAGAAGGGGAGAGGTAGGTCCACATGGAGGACGCCAGGGACCAGATGTTGGCGGGCGTCCTGGTCAGGGTGCGGTAGAAGAAGTTCCCCCCGAGGCTGTTGGCGCCGCCCCCCTGTGGGAAGACCAAGATATGATGGTTCTCCCGGCTACCCACTCGCCTAGCTGGCCTTGGCTCAACAGCTGAACTCTGATTGTGGACTGTGCACCAATGTTCACTGGGGTATACAGACATCTTTAGGGTGAATTTCCAGTCTTTCTTTAACTTCACACCAAGCTGCCACTTTACATCACTCACCGCCGCAGCAAATCACTACTACATACGACAAAATGGGCTACAATTAACTATCAAACTTAATAAAAACTGTCATATTATATTGAAACTAACTCCTAAAGGGGTAAATCTTAAGAGTAACGGCTCCTACCAGGTGCGCATTTAGGGCACGGTGTGGTGGTAATTACAACATTTCTAGCACGTACAACGGGGTTTTGACAAGCAGACAGGCGTGTTTATGTCACAAGGGGTGTATTTTTCCGCATGGGCTCTTCCCTTTCTTCACCCCAGAGCTCGCAGTCTCATCGCCCATCGACTTAGAAGAAATTGTGAGGCCCGCGTGGAAAAATACACCCCTTGTGACATAAACATGCCTGTCCGCTTGTCCAAACCCCGTCGTACGTGCTAGAAATGTTGTAATTACCACCACACCGTGCCCTAAATGCACACCTGCTAGGAGCCGCTATTCTTAAGATTTACCCAACATTTTAGCGAATGAAAAAAGTATTATCACAGAAACAAGTATGGCAACAGTAACGATACTAAGAAATGTTGAGCACATTGAGATCTATCAGAAAGTGTCAATAACTCGAGTGGATTTAGTGAGAGTGGAATAAAACCATCATTCGCCTCAATCAACACCGGCGGGCTTCAGTTGACAATGTGCCGGCGGTGTGTCGCGCACCGTTGCCAGATTTTCGTACTCAGAGCATAGTATTTACCGTTTTTTGATGCCTAACTATTGCTAAAAACATCAGAATCTACCTCTTTTAATGATGACTATATATCAGTTTCGTTATTGGAGCCCAGAAGACAGTTTTTTGGGCAGAAAGTCGGGAAATATAAGCAGCTGAGTGCAACAATCTGGCAACGTTGGTGTCGCGTGCCTGTGTGGCGCCGCTGACCCACGTCCACTATACATATGTTGTGTAATACTCACGTGAACCTCTGGCTCCAGGGGCCATTCCGCGTGCACCAGGAGCTCGTAGAGGATGTTGTCCTCCTGGCCGGGGCTCGCGTGCGCCATGGCCCTGGCCTCACTCACACCTGGCTGGCCTCACACCTGCTGACTGACCACTGGCCGCCGCAGGAACACACTCACCCGCGGACACCGTCACCTCAACACGCCATAACTCTCGCCTCGGCCACTGTTTCACTCGTTCATCACAGCAAACATGAGCCTCACAGCCTCTGCTTCACGTGCTCGCCATGGCACGGGTGAGCACGGTCTGGGTCACGTCAGTAAGGCGACACACGTGCGCGGACCAGTGACAGGCGGCGGCAGGAGCACTGGAGCAGCGGTGCGAGGTAAACAAACCCGCCGCGCCGAGCCCCGCCCACCACGAGCCGAGTGCCGCTACACGTTGCAGGGCGAGAACGCGGGAATTTTTGAAGTTGCGTTTAATTATTATTTGGGACAATTTACAGTTTCACCCAACCAACGATTTTCTTACGTGGTTCATGTTTTTCTCTGGTGATAAATGTAGTGAATTGCATGATTTTGTACCTCATTTCCGTCGCAAATGTCTACTTTTCGAGTTATGCCTCTTTTCAAGTTTTATGCCTATCCCCTACCTTTAACGATCTTGGGGGACCTGTAGGAACACGGGGTTTTTGGGTGGTGGAGCGTGCACTGAGTAGATATGGTCCATTAACCAAACAAAAGAACACTATGTAAGGTTGTGGGGAATGACAGTAGCATTTGGAGTTGCTCTAAACTATTTTTTTTTCTACATTATGGAAATAGAGTAATAGAAATCAATGTATCAGGGGAAATGACACAATGTAGGGTTGTTAGCATGGCAGAGGCACCAATTTTATCTTTTAAAGTGGAATTATATTTGTGTACATTAAAGTATATCAATGTCATATCAGTATCTTCTGTGTGTATAGAGTAATTTTAGCTGTAAGTTAAGCTCTTCATCGGCAGAGTTTTTCAGATTATAATCATTTCTTTTTTTCATTCCTCTAATCTAAGTGTTGAGTCTTCAGCCTTTTACTGTGTCTGACTGTCCCAAAAAAGTATAGTTTATAACATATTGTATCTCAAGCAAAACATTATTCAATACAATGTGCAAAATTCATACAGTATACTTTACCAGTACAGTACCAGTACAGTGCTTTGTTCTACAAGTAACAGGAAGGGTTATAGAAGAGAAACTCCAACATATCTTGAAAACTTTAATACAAATACAGGCTTTTCATGGCAGAGAAATGCAAGTAAATCTCAATACAGTTACAAGTATTATTTTTTAAAGTTTTCAGCACCAGTAAAAAGTAGAGTTATTCCACACAGACAGAGAAAGAAGAGGAGTCAACAATATATATATATAACCCTGTACAGATTAAATTATGCTCATCAGACCAGCAGTAAAGTTATTCTACAAGTACCATTAAAATAATTCTACAAGTACAATCATTCTACAAGTACAATTTTTCTACAGACCGACAAAAAAAGAAGAGGACTCAACAAAACAATATATATAACCCTGTACAGCCTAATATATGGTGATCAGACAAGCAGTAAAGTTATTCAACAAGTACCATTAAAATAATTCTACAAGTACAATTTTTCTACAGACCAACAAAAAAAGAAGAGGACTCAACTAGGTAAAATATATAACCCTGTACAGCCTAATATATGGTGATCAGACCAGCAGTAAAGTTATTCAACAAGTACCATTAAAATAATTCTACAAGTACAATTAGTCAACAGATAGAAAAATGACAGCACCAGTGAAACCCTAGAGATGTGAGTGCAGAAAGGCATGAGAAGGGTGAACACTAGGGAGGAGAGAGTATATGATCATCCAGGGTGGGAGAGCCTCATGGGTGTGTGATATGGGCCTGTGGCGAAGGAAGAGGAGGATGATAAGACTTCCCATCACCAAGGTCCATCACGGCAGCATCTGTGGCTCGCCCTTGAGGGTTGCCTTGGGGAGTTTTGGGGGCCCGGGAGATGTGGTAGGGAGCGGCGTGGGTAGGAAGGCTGAAAATAGAGGTTAATTAGTTAGGTTGATGTTTGAATTTCAATTTCACATACACACAATTATTGAGCAAAATGGAAGAAGTAGATAATGAGGAGTTACATCTAAAAGAAGGAATAAACACCAGGAACACACGAGGACACAGTAAAAAATTGAGGAAAGGGAGATGCTTGAGAGACATAAAGAAATATAGCTTCTCGCAAAGAAATATAGAGGTTTGGAACAGACTAAGTGAGGATGTAGTATCGGCGAAGAGTGTGCAAAGCTTTAAGGGAAAGTTGAATAAATACAGATACGGAGACGGGACCACACGAGGGTAAGCCCAGGCCCTGTAAAACTACAACTAGGTAAATACACACAAAAGAAACACAAGACAAACACTAACCAACAATCTCACAAAACAAAAACAAAAAACTAAAAAAAACCTCACCCACGGCATCAACAGGACCCTAAACAAGACTCACCTTTGGACTTCGACTTCCCGGCCTTCTTCTTGATCTTCTCCGGCATCAGGGGCGGCTCGATGCGATGGGCCACACCACCACTGCGAGAGTCCGACCAGGAGGTGATGGCGTCCTTCTCCTTGGTGATTCCGTTGACCCCAGGGTAGGGAGGGTACAGGATCTTGAAGGTGTTGTTGTGCGCCTCCAAGTAGTTCCTCACGTCCCCGGGCAGCGGCGCCACGACGTCACTGCGCAGGTCTGGGGTGGAGTGTGTGGTGGTGTGGTCATCATCGAACAGAAAAATTATAACCAGACAAACAGTAGCACCACCATCTACATCTCAAATGGGAGGGACTTCTCATCAGTAAACACAAAATCTCGGCCTTACAAAACACACGAGAAATTGGTTTAGTCCAAAAAGAGGGATATATTAACCTCTTGACTGTGGATTTCCTACAAGAAGACATCACCAAGCTATAGGAATGGAACAAAAAGTGGCTGCTACAATTCAATGAAGGAAATGTAAAGTCTAGCATACCAGTACCACATGGGAAACACTCCACTATCCACCACAGAGGCAGAGAAGGACCTGAGACTATATGTTACCAGGTTACCAGTAAAAGCCGAATCCATACCAATTGCAGCACCCAGTCAGACAGGAAGCCAGTGTTCTACCATCACCATTATCATCCTCTGTTTAATGTCAGGTTTTCCCATAGCTTCTTCAGAGGTTGGACGGTTGATGATTTGCTTCCAACCATTTCTCCCCATTGCCTCAGTCTCTTCAATGCCCAATACTGCCAAATTCTCTTCAACACACTGCCTCCATGTCTTGAATTTGTCTTCTTTAATCTACCTTGCACATCCACCCCAACAGCTCTCCCCAATGCCTCACCAGACCCCTTCTCCTCATGGACCCAAACCACCTTGATCTCCATACTCTCACCACTGTACTCAGCTCCTTTAAATCACTGGGCACCCCAATCTCCATGTGACCCCAGCTATGTACCTCAATATTCTCCACTCACAGCCAGCCGACACATCCTCTAGCTATGTTTGAAAATAAGTGCATCGAAGACTATTATTGAGACTAACGCTGTAATTGTTGATGGCCCTCGAGAGCACTGCATCAGAGGCGGAGCAGGGCCTGAAACCTCATCAAAGGTAAACGGTAAACTACCATTCAGCTAAAAAGGGGGCTTGTTGCACTGGGTGGGTCACTAAAAATCATCCCTGGAGCCCCTTACCGTCCACCAGCACCAGGTTGTTGTTGTTGGTGAGGGTCACGCGACGTTGCCTGATGGCGTCAATGAGCCGGCGGCCGCGGAACACCAGCTGCCCCACCACCTGCACCGCCGCCCCAACCTCAGGGCTCGCCAGCACCACCCGCGGCCCACACACCTGAGAAACGGCAGAGTAACGTAAATAAAACAATGCAGAAATAAAGAAAAAATGATGGAAAGAAAATTAATATAAAGGATAAATACACACAGACACATACACACACACACTCACCCTGTTGATGTCAGTGATAACCACAGGGGTGTAGGAGGTGAGGGGCCTGGCGGGGACATAGCCAGTCCCCGCCGTGGCCGCCAGGCTGGCCAGGTGGTTGTTGAAGAGGATGCCGTGCTTGGTCATGTACTGAGAGCCAAAGTGTGTCCCCAGACCTCTGTACGGGAAAGGAAGAAGTGGTGAATGTTTTTATTTATTTATTTATTTATTTTGGGGGTTCTAGCACTGGTAGGCTTTTATGGTGGAGCTTTTTGGTTAGCCTCAGCCCGTCAGTAGTGCAGGCAAGTATTTTATAGTGGTGCCAATGTTTTATAGTGATGCTGAGTCTGTAGTGATGATGACTATAGTGACTACTACTATTACTACTACTACTACTACTACTTCTATTGCTAATAATGATGATAGTAATGTAGCAGACCCTCTATTCAATGCAAGACTGGTGCCAAAGAAATTCACAGTAATTGAACATGTTATTTCAATGATAATAATAATAATAATAATAATAATAATAATAATAATAATAATAATAATAATAATAATAATAATAATAATAATAATAATAATATATAAGAAGAAGAAGAAGAAGAAGAAGAAGAAGACTAAGAAGAAGAAGAAAAAAAGGAAAAAGAAGAAGAAGAATTAGAAGGAGAAACTGAAGGAGAATCACAATCAGAAGAATAATCAGAATCATAAGAAAAAAAAGCATATAGCACTAATACAGCACAACACATGCGTCGCCTCACACAACAGTCGTCACGTATTGGTCGAAGGTGTCGATCACAGAGACGGGCGAGGCGGCCAGCTCAGGGAGGGGCGGGGGGGAGGGAGGGTCGTCTTCCAGGCTAAAATTCTCATCAAGGTTGTTGACTGGAAAGACTTCTGTTGCGTTCTGGGGGCTCAGCTCATACTCTGACCCTGGAACACAAGAAACAGATATTAATCCATCCGCTGAGATTGGCACAGATTTGGCCTTCACTGGTAGCCTGGTAACATACACTCCCAGGTCTTTCTCTGCCTCTGTGGTGGATAGTGAAGTGTTTCCCATGTGGTACTGGTGTGCTGGATATCCCTTCACTGGTAGCCTGGTCATGTATAGTCCCAGGTCTTTCTCTGCCTCTGTGGTGGATAGTGAAGTGTTTCCCATGTGGTATTGGTGTGCTGGATATCCCTTCACTGGTAGCCTGATAACATACACTCCCAGGTCTGTCTCTGCCTCTGTGGTGGATAGTGGAGTGTTCCCATGTGGTACTGGTGTGCTGGATATCCCTTCACTGGTAGCCTGGTAACATACACTCCCAGGTCTTTCTCTGCCTCTGTGGTGGATAGTGGAGTGTTTCCATGTGGTATTGGTGTGCTGGATATCCCTTCACTGGTAGCCTGATAACATACACTCCCAGGTCTTTCTCTGCCTCTGTGGTGGATAGTGAAGTGTTTCCCATGTGGTACTGGTGTGCTGGATATCCCTTCACTGGTAGCCTGGTAACATACACTCCCAGGTCTTTCTCTGCCTCTGTGGTGGATAGTGAAGTGTTTCCCATGTGGTACTGGTGTGCTGGATATCCCTTCACTGGTAGCCTGGTAACGTATAGTCCCAGGTCTTTCTCTGCCTCTGTGGTGGATAGTGGAGTGTTTCCCATGTGATATTGGTGTGCTGGATATCCATGGATATGAAAAAACAAAGCCAAGTGAAGTTATACAAGGCAGAACAGATCACAAGAAGCAGAAGTAGACCCATGACACTACCATAACTTCCTGTCTGGGAAAATAAAACTGTTTAATCAAAATGTATTAATAAACAAAGCCCAGTGAAGTTATACAAAGCAGAACAGGTCACAGAAAGCACAAGAAGACCCATGACACTACCATAACTTCCTGTCTGGGAAAATAAAACTGTTTAATCAAAATGTATTAATAAACAAAGCCCAGTGAAGTTATACAAAGCAAACAGGTCACAGAAAGCACAAGAAGACCCATGACACTACCATACCTTCCTATGTCCCCAGTCACCCATGAAAAAGTGAAGGAAAAAAAGGAAAGGAAAATGGGAAAGTAAAAGATTGAGAGGAAAATGGGAAATAAGACCGTGTAAGGAAGGTGTATGGAAAAACAGACCTCAGTGAAGTGATACAAGGCAGAACAGGTCACAGGAAGCATAAGAAGACCCATGACACAACCCTCCCTTCCTGTCTTTCCACTCACCTATGTCAATGAAGTAAGCGTAACTGTTGCGTATTGCCTCGATGAAGGAGTGGTAGAGCAGGGCCTGGGGGGTGCTGGCGGTTATGTTGGCGTGGTGCAGCAGGTGTAGGGCGGCCAGCAGCTGGGGGCCGCCTGAAGGTGCCGGGCTGGTGTGAATTGTGAGGTTCCTGAGGGTCATCTGAAGGCTGGGCCACTCTCGCACCTATGGAAAGGAAGGTGTGAGGGGGAAAGAGGAGGCAGAGAAAGGGTGTTAAAGGATGGTGATGGTGAGTGTTAATCCACCAAAAGTTTGCCTCAAAAGCTTATCCTACAAAAGTTTTATCCACCAAAGTTTATTTACCAAATTTCAAACAGCTGATCCCTGTACTTTTGCCATGCCCTAATAAACTATACAATAACAGAGACGAAAACAATAGATAAAGATGAAGAACTAAGCATACGATGTACTAGTAACTTATTTTGCATTCCCCTAAAATCTTTATCCTGTAGGTGAGAAAAACAATATATCCTAGAATTTCCAACTTATCCTAGAAGGTCTTAGAATATCCTAGTATTTCCAACAGCTGATCCCTGTAGTTTTGCCATGCCTCTATAAACTATACAATAACATAGACGAAAACAATAGATAAAGATGAAGAACTATGAATATGATGTACTAGTAACTTATTTTGCATTCCCCTAAAATCTTTATCCTGTACGTGAGAAAAACAATATATCCTAGAATTTCCAACTTATCCTAGAAGGTCTTAGAATATCCTAGTATTTCCAACAGCTGATGGGCCCCTTACCTTGTACTCGTGGAAATCCTTGTCCTGTATCTCTGCCCCGTCTTCCTGCATGGCTTTGATGTCTAGGTGATCGAAGTCGAGCGCATAGAAGGCTGGACAAGGAAATGAGGTGTTGTGAGCAGTAACTTATTCACCCTTAGTCATGTCATTCTAGTATTCAACTTTGTATTTAATTGGTCATGTCATCTTATTATACTTATTATTAAAACCTATAATCTCATTTTACTTATTATTAATCTTTTATACTTATCATACTTAGGTAAATCTTCTTATGCTTATTACTATAGTCTTATGCTAAACACACACACACACACACACACACACACACACACACATACACACCTATTCTATTCTCTTTCTTTTCCCCATTCTCTTTCCTTTTAATTATATTTTTTCATTAATTTTTACTTTTATCTAATTCTTATTTTATTTTTATCTTATTTTATCTTTTATTCTCTTCTCTAATCTCTTCTTTCGCTATTCCCTTTTCTCTTTCTCTTCTAAGCACCCTCTTTTGTTTATTTTTTATTTATTTAATTATTTATTTTTTACATCAAAGGACACGGCTCAAGGGCAACAAAAAGAGTAAAAAAAAAAAAGGTCCGCTACTTTGCTTGTTTCCTTTGCTGTAGAAAAAAAAAAAAATCTCTGGTCACTATACTTTTTTAGAGGTGCCGTACTTAGCAGACCTTTCTATCTTTTTTACTTTATTTTTCTACCCTTCAGCTTCTTCTTTTGCTGTAAAATAAATTAATAAACAAACAAATAAATAAGTAAATAAAATAATGAACAGATACAAAATAGATAAACAACTCACTGCTGGCCCCTCGCACGGACACAAACTCGAGGAGCTCCGCAAAGTTCTCCCTCCGTATGAAGTCCCCCTTCTTGAGCTTGTGGCCCTTGGGGAGGAAGAAGCGCTCAAACAGGGAGTCACCACGCGGACTCGTAATGTTGAGCTGCTTGAGTGCGTCCCCCAGCTGGCCCGACACATTGAACCCTCGGCTGGAAGGTGGCGGAAAGGCAGAGAAATACAAATACAAGACAAATACATGAAAATAAAATACAATAGACTAAATAAAGGCTGGTTGAGGGGGTTCTCCAGCTGGCCTGACACATTGAACCCTCGGCTGGAAGGTGACGGAAAGGCAGAGAAATACAAATACAAGACAAATACATGAAAATAAAATACAATAGAGTAAATAAAGGCTGGTTGAGGGGGTTCTCCAGCTGGCCTGACACATTGAACCCTCGGCTGGAAGGTGACGGAAAGGTAGAGAAATACAAATACAAAACAAATACATCAAAATAAAATACAATAGAGTAAATAAAGGCTGGTTGAGTGTGTCCAACCGCTGGTCCGACACAATGAACCCTCGGCTGGAAGGTGACGGAAAGGTAGAGAAATACAAATACAAAACAAATACATCAAAATAAAATAGAAAGGAGTAAATAAAGGCTGGTTGAGTGTGTCCAACAGCTAGTCCGACACAATGAACCCTCGACTGGAAGGTGACGGAAAGGTAGAGAAATACAAACACAAAACAAATACATCAAAATAAAATAGAATGGAGTAAATAAAGGCTGGTTGAGTGTGTCCAACAGCTGGCCCGACACATTGAACCCTCGACTGGAAGGTGACGGAGAGGTAGATATATTTGTGTTAGTATTTCCATGGGTAGTTTGATGAGCCTAGTGATAGTTTGACAAGGCTTCTGCATGCACCGTGACCTCTCTTTTGGCTACTCTTTACTTTTATTTTTCATAGGAGCAGCGAGTAGCGGGCTTTTTTTTTTTTTTTTTTTTTTAGTCTTTTAATTGCCCTTGAGCCTTGTCCTCTGATGTGTTAATTAAAAAAAAAGTGAAAAAAAGTGAAAAAAACTCATGAGAACACAACTAGTCTCCTTCATGGCCTTGGGAAATAGTCACTGTGGGGGTTCAAAACTGTCTGAGTATATAGAAGCCAAGGCAAACAATACAATCATGGGGTTCAAAGGTGTCTGAGTATATAGAAGCCAAGGCAAACAATACAATCATGGGGTTCAAAAGTGTCTGAGTATATAGAAGCCAAGGCAAACAATACAATCATGGGGTTCAAAAGTGTCTGAGTATATAGAAGCCAAGGCAAACAATACAATCATGGGGTTCAAAAGTGTCTGAGTATATAGAAGCCAAGGCAAACAATACAATCATGGGGTTCAAAAGTGTCTGAGTATATAGAAGCCAAGGCAAACAATACAATCATGGGGTTCAAAAGTGTCTGAGTATATAGAAGCCAAGGCAAACAATACAATCATGGGGTTCAAAAGTGTCTGAGTATATACAAGCCAAGGCAAACAATACAATCATGGGGTTCAAAACTGTCTGAGTATATACAAGCCAAGGCAAACAATACAATCAGGCCTCACCGAGCGATGTCGATGCTGGGCCTGACGAGGTCCCGCCAGGGCAGCTTGCCGAACTTGTGGTGTGCGTGCTCCAGGCCTCGCAGCAGCCCCGGCACCCCAACACTGCGGGGGTCTGCACCACACACACACACACACACAGAACATAATATTAACGATGATTTATAGATTGCATTTCATCTGTCATTACTAAAGTGAATATGAGCACACATTTGCATAAATAAACACATGAAATACCTTAAATAAAGACTAAACCATACATAGAGGTAAGTTAAATGGATCACAGAGACAGAAAAGGTATATTATTAAAGAATGACGACAGTGAGTGAAATATCATATAATCAACTATTGTAACAACTGGGGCAACCATAAATAAAGACTAAACTGTTCATAGAAGCAAGTCAAATGGATTACAGAGACAGCAAAGGTATATTATTAAAGAATGATGACAGTGAGTGAAATATCATAACTCAACTATTGTAACAACTGGGGCAACCATAAATAAAGACTAAACCATTCATAGAAGCAAGTTAAATGGCTCACAGAGACAGAAAAGGTATATTATTAAAGAATGACGACAGTGAGAGAGAAATATCATAACTCAACTATTGTAACAACTGGGGCAACCATAAATAAAGACTAAAACATTCATAGAGGTAAGTTAAATGGATCACAGAGACAGCAAAGGTATATTATTAAAGAATGTCAACAGAGAGTGAAATATCATATAATCAACTATTGTAACAACTTGGGCGATCTGTGTGGTTAACCTCGTATTCTTAACCCAGTAGCAGCGGGGATCATGTTCCTTAATGGCCCCTCTAAGTGAGAAAAATGAGAAAAAATCATCACTCACGCAAACCATTTCATAATATACATCAAAGCATTTGTGATCAGTTTATGCATCATCTATTTTGGGGGGTTTATATCATGGCACAAATTTGGCCTGTCGCTGCTACACGGTAAAGCCACAAATTTGCCCCGTCGCTGCTACACGGTAAAGCCACAAATTTGCCCCGTCACTGCTACACGGTAAAGCCACAAATTTGCCCCGTCGCTGCTACATGGTAAAGCCACAAATTTGCCCTGTCGCTGCTACACGGTAATGCCACAAATTTGCCCCGTCGCTGCTACCGGGTTAAACATATCAGCACCTCCGTTCACCCATTTGAAAAGAGTCTCGTATAAGTTGCTGAGACCATGGACTGTTTTGTGATCCTGGTGATAGTTTTACATGACTTTTGCATCTTTAATGGGAATATCACCCAAGAAAACCCGGTTAACTCTCTCTGTAGCATTGAAAAATGGTCGTAGTAGGAGCCCGATACATTCAGTGATATGGACCTTAGTGTGGCTCACCTGTGTAGCCGGGTGGAGGTGCCTGGGAGTCATAGCCACTGGGTACGGCACTGAGGAAGTCCAGGACGGTGGTGGTGTTGCTCTTGTGGTCATGTACCAGCATCACACCGCTCCTGGACACAGCAAACAACAGCCAGCATTCATAGGATTCACCGATGCATGGGATGAAGAGAAAGACACACACAGTAAAAAATTGAGGAAAGGAAGATGCTTGAGAGACATAGAGAAATATAGCTTCCCGCAAAGAAATGTAGAGGTTTGGAACAGACTAAGTGAGGATGTAGTATCGGCAAAGAGTGTGCAAAGAGTGTGCAAAGCGTTAAGGAAAAGTTGAACAAATACAGATACGGAGACGGGACCACACGAGCGTAAGACCAGGACCTGTAAAACTACAACTAGGTAAATACACACACACACACACACACACACATCCACAATTCTTCACTCATTCTCCTTTCACCTACCAACACCAACACACCCATCATTCATCCATACACACATAATCTTTCACCCACTCTCTCTGAACCCATACCCATCACCCATCCACACACACACCCCTCACCCACCAACACACCCATACCATTCCATACCAATCACCCATCCACTCACACATTCCCTCATCACCCATCAACACACCCATACCATACCTATCACCCATCACCCCCACACACACGCACATCCTTCCATCACCCACCAACACACCCACTCACCCGCCCGGCCCCACTGTATGCGGATGCACGACCATGAGACACATAACAGACGCCACAGCCACATCCACCGCGCTGCCCCCGGCCCCGAGGATGCGGGCACCAACGCGGCTGCACTCCTCCTCATCCGTCGCCACCGCTCCATGGGGCATTACCTATAAGGGGGAAGGTGTTAAGGAATGATTGGGCATTACTTTTGGAGGGGGTGAAGGCGGTAAGGTATATATGGGCATTACTTTTAAAGGGGGGGAAGGTGTTAAGACATGTTTGGGCATTACTTATGGAAGGGGTGAGGGTGGTAAGGTAGGTATGGGCATTACTTTTAAAGGGGGGGAAGGTGTTAAGACATGTTTGGGCATTACTTATGGAGGGGGTGAAGGTGGTAAGGTATATATGGCATTACTTAAGGGGGAAGGTGTTAAGACATGTTTGGGCATTACTTATGGAGGGGGTGAGGGTGGTAAGGTAGGTATGGGCATTACTTTTAAAGGGGGGGAAGGTGTTAAGACATGTTTGGGCATTACTTATGGAGGGGATGAAGGTGATAAGGTATATATGGGCATTACTTTTAAAGGGGGGGAAGGTGTTAAGACATGTTTGGGCATTACTTATGGAGGGGATGAAGGTGACAAGGTATATATGGGCATTACCTATTAAGGGGGTTGGGCAAGGTATTGTTGGGCCATTACCTATAGGAAGGGGGATAGGGACAGGCATCATTTACTGTGGTGCCTGGAAAAGCTCGGCCAGCCGTTTCGTGTATTATCTCAGTTTATTTATTTATTTTTATTACAGCACAGGAAGGAATTAACTCAAGGGCAACAAAAAGGAAGTGTACAAGAAAAGCTCGCTAATTTGTGTAGGATGTCATGCTAAGTATACTATATGTTCAAGTGGGATCATTAACCTGGTATCAGCGACGAGCCAAATTTATGGCTTTACCGTGTACCAGTGACGGGCCAAATTTGTGGCTTTACCGTGTAGCAGTGACGGGCCAAATTTGTGGCTTTACCGTGTAGCAGTGACGGGCCAAATTTGTGGCTTTACCGTGTAGCAGTGACGGGCCAAATTTGTGGCTTTATCGTTTATCAGTGACGGGCCAAATTTGTGGCTTTACCGTGTAGCAGTGACGGGCCAAATTTGTGGCTTTACCGTGTAGCAGTGACGGGCCAAATTTGTGGCTTTACCGTGTAGCAGTGACGGGCCAAATTTGTGGCTTTACCGTGTAGCAGTGACGGGCCAAATTTGTGGCTTTACCGTGTAGCAGTGACGGGCCAAATTTTTGCCATGATGTAAACCCCCACAAAATAGATGATGCATAAACTGATCACAAATGCGTTGATATATATTATGAAATGGTTTGCGTGAGTGATGATTTTTTCTCATTTTTCTCGCTTAGAGGGGCCTTTAAGAAACATGATCCCCGCAGCTACTGGGTTAAGTTAATCCACATCTATTCCTTATAAGTAACATAACATTGCATTTATTTATTTCTCATCTCTTACTTGACTTGGTGTAGTTCAGAGGTAAGTAAAGTAGGAGATAAGAAATAAATAAATGTAATGTTATGTTACTTATATGGAACAGATGTGGATTAACTCTCCCCTTTCTCCTTCTTCTCTCTCCCTTACCCATCCCCCCTTCTCCCCCCTCACCTCTGGGCTGCCATAGTGTATCTGGATGATGAGGGCGACAGTGACGGCGATGGTGAGGACGAAGAAGCAGGTGGCGATGATTGTGAACCCGTCGCCTCCACCCTGACAGCAGTGCCTCTTCTTGGTAGGGTGCAGCGGGTGGGGGCGCAGCACGGACTCCTCTGGGGGGTGAGGCGGGGGATATGGGGTTTAGGTAAAGATATGCAAAGATATTATTATTATTATTATTATCATCATTACTAATAAGATTTTTGCATTATACTTATTATTGCTTGTAGTAGTAATATACATGTTTTGTGATTATAATTTCATCTTGCACAGCCATTAATGTGAATTTTTCTATCACAAGAGCATGGCACGACACACATCTACAGTATCTATCTAGTCCTCGTTCACAATAATAATAATAATAATAATAATAATAATAATAATAATAATAATAATAATGGTTGTCATGTTGTTAGCAGGTGAGCTATGCAGTGAATAAATGAATATGCTAAGATGTGTAATATACCATTGTTGCTGTTTCTGTATGCAGCAAATCTATTAATATAATACATAAATATACAAAATATGAAGATAAAACAGTCGCGCTCCAGTACCAGTGATGGAGTTGAGTGAAGGGTATTCAGCTCGGTTAGAAGCATTGATATCTCATTTCCTACTTATCTGTCTCCTCTTCTATTGTCATATTGTTCTCCTCTAACCTTCAGGCCTTCCGGATAACCAAAGAGAGCAAGAGAAGAAGGGGGCGAGATATCGTTAGAGGTAAGATAGTCACAGAGTGCGCCATTTATTTCCCTAACAACACAACCATTTTCCTAACAACACAACCATTGATTTCCCTAACAACACAACCATATTTCCCTAACAACACAACCATTTCCCTAACAACACAACCATTTCCCTCACAACATGGCCATTTCCCTCACAACACAACCATTTCCCTAACAACACAACCATTTCCCTCACAACACAACCATTTCCCTAACAACACAACCATTTCCCTAACAACACAACCATTTCCCTAACAACACAACCATTTCCCTCACAACACAACCATTTCCCTAACAACACAACCATTTCCCTAACAACACAACCATTTCCCTCACAACACAACCATTTCCCTCACAACACAACCATTTCCCTCACAACACAACCATTTCCCTAACAACACAACCATTTCCCTAACAACACAACCATTTCCCTAACAACACAACCATTTCCCTAACAACACAACCATTTCCCTAACAACACAACCATTTCCCTCACAACACAACCATTTCCCTCACAACACAACCATTTCCCTAACAACACAACCATTTCCCTCACAACACAACCATTTCCCTAACAACACAACCATTTCCCTAACAACACAACCATTTCCCTAACAACACGACCATTTCCCTAACAACACAACCATTTCCCTCACAACACAACCATTTCCCTAACAACACAACCATTTCCCTCACAACACAACCATTTCCCTAACAACACAACCATTTCCCTAACAACACAACCATTTCCCTAACAACACGACCATTTCCCTAACAACACAACCATTTCCCTCACAACACAACCATTTCCCTAACAACACAACCATTGATTTTCCTCACAACACAAACATTGATTTCCCTCACAACACAATCCCAGCATATACCATCACTCCCCCGTGCCCCCAGCCCTGCGTGCCACCAAGGGCCTCACCTGAGTAGCCATGGCTCGCGGCGTGGTCTGTGAGGATCATGGGGGAGAGAAAAAAAAAATTGTGGAGGCTTCTTCAGCAATGGCGGGCCCTTGATAGCTGCTCGTGACCTCAACGCAACGGCAACACTGGCGCCTCGGACCGTCTCGCCCTCGGAACTGTTTCGTTGTTTATCTATATTTTGACGTTTAAAAAGCATGAATTTGGGTATTCTTAGCGTTTCCTTCTTCATTTTCTACGCATATTGGTATTTTGTGGGTGGGAATGTGCGAGAACTGTTGACAGGGAATCACTGACCATTGTGGAGACCAAGACGAGTTCATTGATCCTACGAGGGACCAAAGGGTAGTTGCGTAGTCATTTCATTGCGGTAGTTTAACTTACTTCAGTTGATTTAAGTTCATTTTATTACAAATCAGTTTGGTTGTTCAATAAATTCCCATTCAACTTAATAGGCCTATAGTTCAGCTTGTTTGATTTCAGTTCAGTTCAGTTCAGTTCTTCGATACATTCCCATTCAATTGCTATAGTTCAACACATTTAATTTTAGTTCATTTCAAATCAGTTCAGTTCAGTTTGACAACGGAAATGGGGAAACATACCAACAAATAAAATAATTCAACTCAAACGTATCATTTATTCCCATATTTAGAAACCAGGGACTGCAGAACACAGATGCATATGCTTGACTTTTCACTATTATCATTATCAACATTATTATTATTTTGCATATAAACATTGGAAGACTCACAAGGCCTCAAGAGGAAGATTGCATGATGTTGATTGTACATTCTCTGAGGTAGAGTGAGAACTGGTCTGGATATCTGTGTGAATCTATGTAAACTGATCAAAAGTGAGTGTATGAATGGAGTAGAGGAGGAGGAAGATGAGGGGGGGAGGGGGAAAGGAGGAGGAGGGGAAAGAGAGGAGGAAAAAGAGGAGGAGGAAGAAGAGAAGAAGGTGGAAGAGGAGGATCGAGGAGGATAAAAGTTTGTAAGATAAACTCTATATATACATAACAATTCTATGGAGATATAATTCTTTACATAATTTAAAGCACACAACCCTATCACCAACACCCATAAAGAGTAATATTTGAGCTGCATAACTTACATATTTCTTTCTCATTTCAAGTTTTCAATATAACCTCTGTATCACATCTACTTGACACACACACACACACACACACACACACACACACACACACACACACATGAAGAAAAGTGACAAAAGGAAATAGAGGCAGACAAACCACTGATCCAGGGGTACTAGGCATCCTCACTATCTCCCCATCCTTTTCTTTTCCTCCATTCCCTCTTCATCTCTTTATTGCCTCATTCACTCCTTCCATTCTCTAGGGATGCTAACACTCACCCTCAAAACCTCACTCTCTTACCCCACACTATATTCTTTATGAAGGCACTTAAGGTGTGGCTCCCTCAAACCTACAACCATCAGCTGTTCTTTCTCCCATTCAGGCTGCTCGATAAATGAGTACCTGGGGACACCTAGGGAAGGTATGCTGTGGCCTGAGTCCCGGGGTAGTGGATTTTAACCCCCCACAGGCTCAAAGGGTCAACAGTATGATGAGCACCACAGCCATGCGTAGCTACAGTGTGCAGAAAATTCCACCCTAGAAAATTCCACCCAGAAAATTCCACCCAAGAAAATTTCACCCATGTAAATTTCCACCCAAGAAAGTTCCACCCACAAATGATAAATGGTAATAATGCAAACAACAGGTTTAAAAACTTTCATTGGTGGAATTTTCTTGGGTGGAATTTTCATGGAATCGTAGCTACAGTGTACGGGTATGCCCCCAACTTTACCTTCACTGTTTTCATCAATAAATAAATCATTAAAACAAACTATATGACTATTTTGACAGAATTAAATCTATTCAGATAATTCAAAATTTATGTATAAGTACTTAACAGCCAAAAATAAGAAATTGTTTAGAATTGAAGATTTATAAATTTCTGCATTCATTAAATTCTTGATCAACCACAACCAAACTGCCTTCATGAAATGGATGGCTATAACTCCCTCCCTCTCACTCACTCCTTCCCTCTCACTCCGTCACTCCCGCTGGGCCACAGAAAACTCCATAGTGAGGAAGTCCCCCAGGCCGGCTGTCAGCGTGTCTCCAGGGTTGACCGGCCCCACCCCCGCTGGAGTCCCCGTCAGCACCAGGTCACCAGGTTGCAGGGTGAAGTAGCGGGTGATGTAGGCGATCAGCGTGGGCACCGGGAACACCATGTCAGAGGTGTTGCCATCCTGGTGTGATTCGCCGTTCACCTGTGGGGGCGGGAAGGTGTGGGTGTGACAGTGGGTGTGGGTGAGTGGATGTGACAGGCATGTTATTTTTTTTTTTATTTATTTATTTATTTTTTTTTTTTTTTTACAGAGAAGGGGACAGCTCAAGGGTACAAAAAATAAAAGCTGTCTGTGTGGGGGTGACAGGCATGCTTTCTTCTTTTACAGGGGAGGAAAATCTGTTTATTTATTCATTCACTTGCCTGCCTCCTCTGCTGAAAAAAAAAATGCATCACACATTCTTCCTCCTAATACTCACTCACCTTACACCAAATCCTCGCATTGGCCGGGTCCTTCAACTCCTCCTTGGGGATGAACCGGGATATGGGGAGGGCCGTGTCGAAGCACTTGGCCATCGTCCAAGGGTTGCCCTTCTTCTTGGCCTCCTCCTGGAAGTCCCTAGCCGTCATGTCAAGGGCAAGGGCATAGCCGGCCACCTTTGATGCCACCTCGCTCTCGGCCACGTCTCGGCAAGTCTCCCCAATCACCACGGCAAGTTCGACTTCATAATGAAAGTTTTTGCAGCCTCGAGGGATCTGCAGGGTTCAAGGGTGAGGCTGGGGGTTGCAGTTTGTGGGTGAGGTTGAACTCTTTGCCTATGCCACTGAGATTGATGGTGATCTCCCTCTCTCTCTTTCTCTCTCTCTCTCTCTTATTGTTATTATTACCATTATCATCATGAAACAGCAAATGGTAGTCTTTTTTTTATCTATATAGCTATCAATTCGCTATTTCCTTAGCTTCTCTCTCTCTCTCTCTCTCTCTCTCTCTCTCACCAAGATGGGCCCCGTTCCCTCTTCAAGGTAGCTGGATGGGGGCTTCATGAACAGCATGGGCTTGGTGGGCACGGGGTTACCAAGCTCTGCACAGTGGTCCCTGCAAGACAAGGAACACACACACTCAGCAATGGTACGGTAAAGTCTGCCAATCTATCTTTGCCTTTCCAGTGAAGAGGGGTGGCAGTGATAAGGGAGTAAGATACGGGTAACAGCAAATCGCAGCATTACTTCTTTTTCTTGGGTGTTTTAAGGGGCTACTTAGGCTGTGGGGCTACTGAATGATAAATAATACACTCCTTTGCCGTGCCCTCACCTGTAGTTCCTGCCCACCGCCACCACGTTCCTGCCCCAGTGCACGAAGCGGCTAAAATTATGCGCAGACTGCCCCGCCATTGCCAGCTGGAGATAATTTTGTTCCTCTTATTTGTCCTTTTGTCGGCTCCGTGTGGCTTGCCTTCCTTCCCCTGCGACCTTTATCTCTTTCTAATGTTTCGTGTGTCTGCCTGGTTATCTTCTTTCTTCTTTCGTCTGCCTGATCTACGCACAGTGACACATTTTCTTTTTCTCGGCTTGTTGTTGTTGTGACGTAATCGCTGGTCTTGATTTTCGTCTTCTTTAACGGGGCTACTATTAACTTTCTATTTTTTATTCTTTTTACATGTATTTTCATTTCCTTCTCCCTCTCACGGCCTCTATCTCTTTCAAGTGCTTCGTGATCCTTTTATCTTCCTTATATACACACATTTTTTTGGTTATTCCTGCTTATCTTCATGGGTCTCTCCAACTCTTGACGATATTTACTCTCTCATTTCTCTTTCACCATCCCCATATTTCTTTACTAATCCATGTTTCTCATATAATCCTTACCCTGCCCATTCCATACACATAAAACTTACCTTACGGAAATACTGGACGCAGGCCTACTAGGCCTCTATATCCAGATCCTCTGTGTTGTCACTGTTTAAACTTATACTACGGTGGTGGGCACTGGTGGTTATTAATTTCTCCTCCCAATTGTACTTGATTGGTTGATCCGCCCAAAACTTGTCCAATCGCTTTTCAAAGGATGCTATGCTCACTGCCTCTATGACATCATTAGGAAGACTATTCCAGGCGTCCACAACTCTGCAGCTGAAAAACATTTGCCTCTTCTGAGTCCTAGATCTAGTCTTACTAAGTTTCAAGTTGTTTCCTCGTGTTGGTCCTGTGTGCCTCTCCAAATGTATGGTTACCTCCTCATCATATTTTCCATTGAGGATTTTATATACCTCAATCATATCCCCCCTTGCTCGTCTGTATGCCATTGTTGGCATATCTAGCTGTTTCAGACGATCTTCATATGAAAGATTTTTCATCCCTGGTACCAACTTAGAGGCTCTCCTCAAAACATTTTCAACTGTGCAGATGTCCTTCTTCTTGTAGGGAGACCAAACTCTTAGGTAACTGCTTCCCACATTTCATTATCAGACCGCATCTCCCCCCCCTTACCTAATCTGCCCATCCAGTAAATATATAAATCATTCCACTCTCTATTTTCTTCTTTTTCCTTAATGTTACATGGTTGAACGGGTTACGAGTCTCCTCCACTCTTGACAATCATATACTCTCTTTTCTACTCCTGCACCCACATTTCTCTACTAATTTTTCTCCTTCCTTACTTAACCTACCCATCCCATACCCATAAAACTCTTAGGTAACTGCTCCCCACATTTCACTATCAGACCACATCCCCCCCTAACCTATCCATCCCATACACATAAAACTCTAAGGTAACTGCTCCCCACATTTCATTACTCATCCTTGAGCTGCTTCATTTCTATCTTCTTCTATGTCTGTGTCTTGCTATATCTTTTTTCTGAGTGTCTGTTTTTCTACATATTTTTTAATGTCTGTGTTTGTTTTTCAATGTCTGTGTGTCTCTGTTTTGTCCCTCTATATCTGTCTCTCTCTTGTTTGCCACTGTAAAAAAGAAGGACCACATCCCTGCATACCTAACCTATCAATACTTCGGGGCTTAAGAAAACATAGCAAGGGACTGTGGCATGTTTATTGAGCCGGGAAGAGCTAAGTGCAGTACTGATAACAACACACACATAATGAGAGTATTGGCACAGATCAGCAGACACTGTGAGAGGATGAGAGACAAGACAAGCCTCATACACACAACAGTAATAGTATGGTGAGAGTACCACACATGTCCCCTCAATACTGTTCAGAGTAAAAGCTGACTGTGAGGTTGGTTTTGGGGACTTCCACCTATCTGTACTCAGCCGTCCAATTCGTACTCACACACAAATAAGGCTTAGGTAGATAACTGAGATGAGGGATTATTATCATGATTATAGGAGGTAAAGCAAGTAGAGAGGGAGGGGTGCAGACACTATAATCCACCTCTTCAAAAGTTCCCAAACACCTGAGATGCTGAGAAGGAGAGTGGAGAGAAAAGGAGAAAGTAGACAAGAGAATATATAAGATTATTGATATTACAGTTCATATAAAGTCTGAAGAATTAATGTGGAGAGAGAGAAGGAGAAAGAGGATGAGAGAATACAGATTATTATTATTATAGTTCAAATAATGTCTGAAAAATGAAAGTGGAGAGAGAGAGAGGAGGAGAAAAAGGATGAAAGGATGTAAAGATTATAGAAATTACAGTTCAAATATTGTAAAAAAATCTATAAATTAATTAGGAAGAAAAAGAAAGGAGAAAGAGTACAGATAATATATAAGAAGAGAAAAATTAGAGTTCACTTATAGTCTGAAAAATCAATGTCTGTTTTGGTTATTTCACTTCACTACCTCATGTCAATCTTCCTGTGCTTCATTCCTATCCCGAGAAGCAAAGAGCAAGAAGGAGAAAGAGTACATAAGAATACAAAAGAATACAGAAATTAAAGTTATATATAGTCTGAAAAATCAATGTCTGTTTTGGTTACTTCACTTCTCTACCTCATGTCAATCTTCCTGTGCTTCATTCCTATCCCGAGAAGCAAAGAGCAAGAAGGAGAAAGAGTACATGAGATTACAGAAGAGTAGAGAAATTAGACTTCACATATAGTCTGGAAAATTAATGTCTGTTTTGGTTACTTCACTTTTCTACCTCATGTAATCTTCCCGTGCTTCATTCCTATCCCGAGAAGCAAAGAGCAAGAAGGAGAAAGAGTACATGAGAATACAGAAGAGTAGAGAAATTAGACTTCACATATAGTCTGAAAAATCAATGTCTGTTTTGGTTACTTCACTTCTCTACCTCATGTCAATCTTCCTGTGCTTCATTCCTATCCCGAGAAGCAAAAAGAAAGGAGAAAGAGTACATGAGATTACAGAAGAGTAGAGAAATTAGACTTCACATATAGTCTGAAAAATCAATGTCTGTTTTGGTTACTTCACTTCTCTACCTCATGTCAATCTTCCTGCAGTTCATTCCTATCCCGAGTACAAATTGGAGACATGCGTACAGACTGGCCAAGGCACCCACTAATCAACAGGAGGTCTACCGGGTGAAGCTTCTATCGAGTGGCAAAATGAACCACAAGACTGACAGTTAGTGGAGTTCCTCTGATAAACTCTGCCATCGGGGTGTGTGGGGCTCATAAAAAAATAATCCTTTAAACCTTTAAGTATTATTTCAACTTTCAACTTTCTGCAACAATTATATTTTTGGGGGGTATAAAACAATGAGGTGCTGTTACATAAGCTGTCTACTATATGTTGAGTTTGCTCAGTGATAGCGTAAGCGAGACTCGGTTAAAATGAGAAGCTTTTTCTTCTTTGTTTAATGTCCTAATGATAAGCTTCCTTTTCTTCTTTGTTTAATGTCCTAATGATAAGCTTATTTTTCTTCTTTGTTTAATGTCCTAATGATAAGCTTCTTTTTTCTTCTTTTAGCATCATAATGATAAGCTTCTTTTTTTTCTTTGTTTAATGTCCTAATGATAAGCTTCTTTTTCCTTCTCTTAACATCATAATGACAAGCTTATTTTCCTTCTTTGTTTAATGTCCTAATGATAAGCTTCTTTTTTCTTCTTTTAACATCATAATGACAAGCTTCTTTTTCCTTCTCTTAACATCATAATGACAAGCTTATTTTCCTTCTTTGTTTAATGTCCTAATGATAAGCTTCTTTTTTCTTCTTTTAGCATCATAATGACAAGCTTCTTTTTCTTCTTTGTTTAATGTCCTAATGATAAGCTTCTTTTTTCTTCTTTTAGCATCATAATGACAAGCTTATTTTTCTTCTTTGTTTAATGTCCTAATGATAAGCTTCTTTTTTCTTCTTTTAGCATCATAATGACAAGCTTATTTTTCTTCTTTGTTTAATGTCCTAATGATAAGCTTCTTTTTTCTTCTTTTAGCATCATAATGACAAGCTTATTTTTCTTCTTTTAACATTCTAATAATTTTTTTTCTTCTATTAACATCCAAATAACAAGCTTCTTTTTTCTTCGTTCAACATCCTAATGACTAGTTTCTTCTTTTTCTTCTTTTAACATCACAATGACAAGCTTTTTTTCTGAAGGTATTTATCAAGTTTATACAATGGTCAAAGTTTTGGGAGTGCAATAGAAAGTCATACAAAAATAATAGGTTTCTTCCAGGAGCTAAGAAATGACAGAACGACACTAATCCACTACACAAACCTTCATCAATAGAAATCATTTATAGTGTTTTAGCCATAGAAAATTATATCATCTGGGCTGCTCAAACTTCGGAAATTCAAGAATATTAACCGTAACTTCACAATTACAGCAAAGAGTCTGCAGAATCATATGCAAACTTCCCTTAGATACAAGACAAGATTTAAGAATATTACAGGTTGATTAAAATATTACTTCCTTCGAGTCACGTACGCGCAGTAAATAGAACAGAGAAACACACTTTTCACTGCTTATACTTATGCTACACTAAGATATGCAGATTCCTTATAATTCTCAGGTGTAAGAACTACCTAAATGGAGGTGTATATATGCATCTTAATCACCATTGCCAAATTATTGTACTCAGAGCCTCGTATTAACCAGTTTCTGACCCATAACTATTGCCAAGAAACACCAGTCAGTAACCATTTTAACGATAACTATATATGAAGCCAGTTTTCGGGGTGGAAATGACAGTTTAGGGGTCGGAAATTGGCAAGTAATTAACCATTTTAACGATAACTATATATGGAGCTAGTTTTTGGAGTGGAAGCGACAATTTTGGGGTCGGAAATTGGCAAATAAAGGTGGGCTGAGTACGACAATCTGGCAATGTTGATCTTACTCTTAAACTTCAGCTTCACCTTTAATTAGTACCTATGGGTCGATAACAATAGTAACAATTAATATGGCCTAGGTGTACTTGGGTGATAGCAAGGTGTACATATTGAATGATAGACTGGTTACTGTATATTGCTGAAGCCTGGTTGGGTGTGGATGCTGGCACTGATGACGGACTGTATGGCATGGCTGTCACTCCTGCCTCGAAGAAATATTACATGGCCTATTCAGTCTAAGGTGAGAACGCGTCACTTCAGAAGCTCCTCCCTATAGGTGATGGAGGTAGGGCAAAGCTGCTTTGTTCTGTTTTGTTTCTTTACAGTTAAGGAAGTAGTTCAAGGGGAAAAATAAATGAGGAAAAAAAGCCCACTGGAAAAAAAAGTCCGCTAGAAAAAGAGCAAGTAGTTCAAAGGTAAAAATAAGTGAGGAAAAGAAGATCGCTGGAAAGTAAAGCCCACTAAGAAAAAAAAGGTCTGTTAGAAAAAAAAGGAAGTGGTTCAAGGGCAAAAAAAAAAGTGAGAAAAAAGAGCCCACTGGAAAATAAAAAACCCACTAAGAAAAAAAAAAAAAGTCAGTTAGAACAAAAAATAAAATGATAATAAAAAGGTCCACTAGTGATTGATTGACAGCTATTCCAATGAGCTGCCTACTCCCTGCTCATCCCTAAATCAAGTAACTGTTCAGGGTAGTGTGCCGCACCTCCCCTCTCCCCTACCAGCCAGTCCCACAGATTCAGGTAAAGTCAGGCAGGAGAGTAACGAGTGATGCTTCTTTTCTGACACGTTCTCACCTCAAGCTGAATAGAGTATAGGATCTTAAGGAGTGCCGATAACAGGAAATTTTGTATACCGGTAGTTCTGCACTGTGGTAATTGTAATAGTAACGTTTCTGAATCCGAATGGCTATCCTTCCTGACTTGAAGAAATAATAATAACAGGAGTACATAGAGGAGTATATGGATAAAATTTTGAAGTTTGTATATATGAATGGCCATCACTCCTGACTTGAAGAAATAATAATAACAGGAGTACATAGAGGAGTATATGGATAAAATTTTGAAGTTTGTAAATATGAATGGCCATCACTCCTGACTTGAAGAAATAATAATAACAGGAGTACATAGAGGAGTATATGGATAAAATTTTGAAGTTTGTATATATGAATGGCCATCACTCCTGACTTGAAGAAATAATAATAACAGGAGTACATAGAGGAGTATATGGATAAAATTTTGAAGTTTGTATATATGAATGGCCATCACTCCTGACTTGAAGAAATAATAATAACAGTACATACAGTCTTCCAAATATGTTGAGGCCAGTCTGGCGTAGTCTTCCGCAGGTCCTTGCCTCCCCTCTGCTCTGCCACACACTCCCAACACCTGTCTCTTCCTCTCATATGTAAGCTATAGGTAACATATGAGGAAAAAATTGGTCTTGGGACTGTGTGGCAGAGCAGAGGGGAGAAATGGAACCAGGGAGCCAACGGAAAAATGGACTCGACAATTTGGTTTCACTATAGGTAAAATTTTGTAGAGTTATGTCATGTGATATTAGTGAGGGTAACATTTGTATATATGAACGCCTATCACTCCCGACCTGAAGAAACAGTGATGGTAATACACACCGATAATATACATGGACATTACTATCAAGAGTATGGGGAGTAGTAGTGCTGGTGAAAGTAGTTGTAGTAGTAATAGTAGTAGTGGTGGTAGTTGTAGATACACATAATATGGGCAGTAATATCAAGAGTATGAGTAGTAAGGATAATAATGATAAGGATAAGACAGACAAATATGATGACCAGCGACATCATAACGTATCACCAAAAAAATAATAATAATATAAAAAAATAAATAAATAAATGAAAAGTAAATTAGTCATTCCTCCAAGTGCTGATTCTCCATAACTACCATTCAATTATTTCTTTATTTATTTATTTGTATTTTCGGCTCTCCTCCGGTGTGAATTATTATATAGAAAAATAAAATAAATCCCCATCCACTTCATACTGTTTATTATATCAAGGGTTTTCTCAATTATTTTTTTTATTTTCATATTCTATTTTTGATACATAGTTTATTTTTTGTCGACTGTCCTTTTTTACAGTGAACTCAAAACAGCTGGAGGATGACGAGAGAGAGAGAGAGAGAGAGAGAGAGAGAGAGAGAGAGAGAGAATAACCTAATAAACAAAGAAATCGATACTTTGGCACTCACTACCATGACATGACAAGTGCCGTGAAGTGGTGGTGGTAGGAGGTGTCGGTGGTGGTGTTGGTGTTGGGGGGGGAGGGAGTGCTATATATTATCTAGTGAAGTACATTGACCAACGTGTACAGACTTCTAGGGGGGGAAAAAAAAAAAAAAAAAGCATAAAAATTAATGTCAAAAAGAAAAGTATTAATCTCTTGGCACTAACTTTTTCAGATCCATTTTTTTTTTTATGGCACTTTGGAGAAACAAGCAAAATAAATACATGTTATCATTTTCGTTACCTCAGTTCATTCACTTTTTATTTATTTTTTCCTTCTCACACCAGCAATCGCGAAGGTGCATACAAATTGGTCAACATATCTAAGGCTAGGAGGTGCTGTTGCTGATGATGATGATAACAAGACGGCCAGAGAAAGGTCATGTGCTTAACTTAGTATTAGGATCTTCAAACTCACTCATCTTCCTCCTCTATTCCTTTTACTCCGGTAGCACTTCAATCAGCCTCTTTCAGGGGGGTTAGGAAGGCTAGCTATAGGCCCCACAAGGTTTTCTATACTGGCCTCAAAATGCTCCTCTAAGTGCGTATTTTAAAAGAAATCCCCAAATTACACATACTTGCCTCGCTCACCCCACCCTCCACCTCATGAACCTACTATGCCCTCTAGCCCCCCCACCCCCCCAAAAAAAGTCTACCAGAATCACAGGCCTGTCTTCATTCCCTATTTTTATATATGTCTGTTTAAGATACTAAATGAGTGATAATTACCGCCTGTTATCCCTTCCTGCATGTAACGGATAACTTTTTTTTCATTCACCTTGCCTCCCTTATTATATGTGTTGCTGATAATTCCTTCTTTCTCTTTTTCCTCGTCCTCCTCTTTTCTTCTGCTCCAGCTGATATATAAACCAATACTGAAATTCTGTCTTCCTCCACCTTCCCCTTCAGCTAATATAATTCAGTCCCTATGATAATAATAATAATAATAATAATAATAATAATAATAATAATACAAATCACATCATATGGCACTGGTCTTGTTGTTTGCATTCTATTCTTCATATATTTGGCCAACAAACTCACTGCATGCAAATAAATAAATAAAATAAACAAAGAAATAAAGAGGAAAAATGAAAAATGAAAAGAAAATCAGTGCAATCCAAAAGTCAGATATGAATGCTGAAAATTGTGAAAAAGAGGAAATAAAAACATACATAATAATAATAACAATAAATAATAATAATAATAAGATATATACTACTAATACAAACAAAGGGAGAAAACACCAAAGCTTACAAAAATGCCTGTTTATTCAACTCCCTTCAATCCAGCAAGCAATAGTGGCCTTATCTTGCTACTTTCATTTCCGTTATGCCCTTGAACTGCTTCCTTTAATACTCCAAAACAAGAAAAGAAAAACCTCATTCCTCACCTCAGTATATTAATTCCACTCCATAACTAAGGCCCAACCCTATTATGCACGCCCTTACATCACTAATACAGCCTTTGAATGGACTCCCAACACTAGTAAAAAATAACCCTTACTGGATCTTATATCAATTGGGAAACATAACCTTTAGTCCGTACCCTTATTACAGCCTTTAGGGACTTCAAACACCCTGCCAATAGAGGAAAAATACCCTTAGCCTTTCTCGCCCTTAACCTAATATTAAGGAGTAACACCTGTGGGAAAACATAACCCATGGTCCATACCCTTATTACAGCCTTTAGGGACTTCAAACACCCTGCCAATAGAGGAAAAATACCCTTAGCCTTTCTTGCCCTTACTCTATCACTAGTACCAAGGAATCCGCCAATGGGAAAACATAACCCTTAGTCCATCTCACTCTTACTACAGCCTTTAAGGACTTCAAACACCCTGCCAATAGTGGAAAAATAACCCTTAGCCCTTCAAGCCCTTACTCTAATACCAAGGAGTCACAGCAATGGGAAAACATAACCCTTACTACAGCTTTTAGGGACTTGCAACACCCCAATAATTGTGAAAAAATAACCCTTACCCTTTCCAGCCCTTACCCTACTACCAAGGAACCCACCAATAGCAAAATATAACCTAAGCCCATTTCGCCCTTGTCCTACTTCTAATACTAAAGCATAAGTGTATTTTTATATCATGTGGATACTGATAGATGCACTGGGCCTTCAGGGATACATACAAACATCAGGCCCGAGTGCTGTCTTAATAATAATGATAGTTATGATAATAGTAATGATACATGGTGATGGTAAAGTTAAGTGAACTACGATAACTTTACACCACGTTGGGAATTTGTCTTTTGTTTCCCCTTCGTTAATGTTGGAAAAAGACGAGAAAATATTAGGAACGTTTTGAAGAGTTATTCTGAAATCAAAGTCCTGGGAAGATTTTAATGTTGCTTTAAGAGGAACACTAACAATGATAACTAAACAAAAGAAGGTTAACTATGGAAAGCAAGCAAGTGGGTAATAATATCAACCTTTCTTTGCCAATATTGGTGGAAAAAAGTGGTATTAGGAACGTTTTGAAGAGTTAATCTGAAATCAAAGTTCTGGGAAGATTTTAATGTTTCTTTAAGAGGAAAAATAACAATGACAACTAAACAAAAGAAGGTTAACTATGGAAAGTAAGCAAGTGGGTAATAATATCAACCTTTCTTTGCCAATATTAATGGAAAAAAAGTGGTATTAGGAACGTTTTGAAGAGTTAATCTGAAATCAAAGTCCTGGGAAGATTTTAATGTTTCTTTAAGAGGAAAAATAACAATGATAACAAAACAAAAAAAGGTTAACAATGGAAAGTAAGCAAGTGGGTAATAATATCAACCTTTCTTTGCCAATATTGATGGAAAAAAGTGGTATTAGGAACATTTTGAAGAGTTAATCTGAAATCAAAGTCCTGGGAAGATTTTAATGTTTCTTTAAGAGGAAAAATAACAATGATAACTAAACAAAAGAAGGTTAACAATGGAAAGTAAGCAAGTGAGTAATAATATCAACCTTTCTTTGCCGATATTGAAAGAAAAAATAAATAAAAAAGTTGCTATGAAAAATACAAGAGGCAATATTAGGATAGAGAAAAATAAAAGAAAGTGGTAATAGATGAAACAAACAATAGAAGTGGCAATATTATAAACTTTTCTTTCCATTTACTGATAGAAAAAAACAGAAAGTGGTAACAGATAAAATAAGTGACAATATTATCCTTTCTTTTGACAATACTAGTGGTAGAAAAATAAAGAAAGTGGTAGGAGATTAAAAAAAAGAGTGGAATTATAACCTTTTTTTTTGCTGATGTGGATAGAAAACAAGAAAAAAATGAATGATAATAAAACAGAATATGGTAACAGTATAAACGTTTCCTTGGCAAATACGAATGACAGAGAAAAAATAAACAGAGGAAATGACAGACAAAAAAAATAACAAGAATAACAAAGTGGCAGTATCATAAACCCTTCTATGCAAATGCTAACAGAAAAATAAAATCGAGAGATGAAAGAGAAAAATTACAATGGCCGGATACAATTTTGATCTTTTTACTCTCGCTACAAACATTTAGATTTTTGCGGGGAAGAGAGTAAGTTAGAGATGAGGCAAAGAAAGTATTTAGCTGCAGTCTTGAATGCGTAAGTAGGTGCACAGAAGCTTAAAGTTACATACATGGGAGAAATATTGGTCGGTATTCGCACACACTTCTGCCTAACATCAACTATTTCTAGAGGCTGAAAAGTAGATGAAGTAGATTGTAGTGAGTGGTTTTTCAAGCTCACGGTACAGAGGAAGGGTCGAACTACCACCAGGGTCATGAAACTACCCCTGGAAATGCCCGACACTCCCCCGAAAGCCTTGTCGAAATAGGTAAGCTTGGGTGCAGAGTGTTTGAGAATTCGACCCGTGGACTGCATGCTTTGGAGGGGGTAAGGGAAGGATTTTTAGGGATAGTTCAAATAGGAGTGTCTTGGGGGGCAGGAGAGGAAAGGATGACATACACACACACACACTCAAACTTGTGAATAAAGAGGGTGAAAGAGAGGAGAGGGATGAAAGGGTACCCACACACACTCTTGCAAATAAAGAGGAAGAGGAAAAAACAGGGTATGAAGGTCGAAATACACACTTGTGAATAGGAGAGAGAAAAGGGACATCCACAGTTGCAGATAAAAAGGGAGAGAGAGAGAGAGAGAGAGGCAAAAGGGGATAGAAACTTGCAAATAAAGAGGAAGGGAAAGGAGGAAGGGGGTGAAGGGAACACACACATACTTGGAAAATAAAGAGGAAGAGTAGGGGGGACAGTACCCTACCTCACACCACCCCATCACAGCCTAAACAAACTCATAAACGTGACTATGAGGGTGCTAGGCCCAAGGGGTGAAGAGGAGAGGGATGGGGGGTGAAGGGAGGGGTACAGGTGTGTGTGGGGTGAGAGAGGAGAAGGGGTAAGCTTCCTACAGGATCTCGTATCGCTCCTTGACGGCCCGGATGAGGCAGCAGGACATCCAGACACCGACCATCTGGAAACGGATGAAAGGATGTTAGCGTTGTTGTTGTTAAGCTGCTCCTACCCTGTCATTTATTTTCCCTACTTTCTTTAAACTTTATTTCCTTTTAATCTTTTTTACTTATTTGCTTGCTAACTAACCAATCAATCACCTAACTTAACAATAACTAATCAACCAAGTAACCAAATAATCAACTAACTCACTAACCAATTAATCTGCCATACAAAACTGACTGACTGAATTTTGGACTGTCTATATAGTTCCACTGCTAAGGGTTAACACACCGTATCACACCTCCCCACAACACACCTGCAGGAGAGCCAAGCCGATTATGCCCCCGATGATGGCCCCTGTGTTGGCACGGGCAGACTCAGTGATGGCTTTGTAGCAGGGGGTCATGTAGATCTGTGAGGGGGGGGTGGCTTCCTCCCAGATGTCGTGACCGCACCCTTCAATCACTGGGGCCTTGCAGCAGGAGTCTGGCACCCCCTCCACACTAGAGTTGGACCCGTAGGCAGTGGTGCGCCAGTCAGTGTAGTTGACGGTGCCACAGCAGTGGTGCTATAGGGGGGAGAGGGGGAAGGGAGGGTTTAGATGATAATAACAATAATAACAATAATAATAATAATAATAATAATAATACCTAATAATAACAATAATAATGATAGCCCTGCCTCCTTTTACCAAGAGCAGTGTGTTACATGATTATCTTTCCCCTGGGCCTCAAAAAAAGAAAGTAAAAGAAAAAAATGTAAAAGACAGAAAAGAAAATGAAAAGAGGAAAAAAGAAAAAATGTGAAAAAGTAAAAGAAAAAGCAAAGAGAAAAAGAGAAAAAAGAAAAGGAATAATAGTGTTGTGGGAGCTGAGAGCGCCTGAGAATATGTAAAAAAATAAATAAATAAATAAATAAATAAATAAATAAATAAAATAAAATAAATAAACAAAATAAAATAAAAATAAATAAATACATGACCCCCCGCTACTCACCTTGCGCTGGAGGTCATCCCAGGATATGGTCACCAGGTCCTTGGGGTCGCCGTAATGCTGCATTGACTCGTTCATGTTCTTCTTGACCAGCTCCTCAATGTTGGGCCGCAGCACCGCCACCGTGATGGCCACAGCGAACTCCAGCAGCAGCACCAGCACCATCAGGCCCGCAAACTGGGGAGGGAGGGAGGGAGGGAGGGGGTCAGATGGTGGGGGTGTAACAGGGTGAGTCAGCATGAGTGTGAGTCAGATGGTGTGTGTGTTCCAGGGTGTGAGTCAGATGGTGGGTGTGTTCCAGGGTGTGAGTCAGATGGTGTGTGTGTTCTGGAGTGTGTGTCAGCATGAGTGTGAGTCAGGTGGTGTGTGTTCCAGAGTGAGAGTCAACAGGGAGTGAGAGTTGGCATAAGGCAGTGGTTCTTAAATTTTCTGGTGCAATGGGCCCCTTTCCTTAAAACTAATCATGCGGTGGACCCTTAATTGTGTCGCTCCCTGCTGAAGTAAGGTAAGCAACACACTCAAGAAAATGAGAAAATTGCGATTGATGGTGGGTGTTTCTGCACTTTTCCAGGGTATATGTGTGAAAAAATTGACCATAATGCCAAAACATCTTAGAATTTTAGTTTAAAAAGTTGCCTCAGAAGACTTAAGTAGTTGGTTTATGCAAGGCAAGTGATATCTCAAGATGGACCCCCTTGTTGCTTACCTCATTTAGCCCGGTAGCAGCGATGGGCCAAATTTGTGGCTTTACCGTGCAGCAGAGACAGGCCAAATTTTTGCCACGATATAATCCCCCCAAAAATAGTGATTCATAAACTGATCAGAAATGCGTTGATATATATATTATGAAATGGTTTACGTGAGTGATGATTTTTTTCTCATTTTTCTCGCTTAGAGGGGCCTTTAAGAAACATGATCCCCGCAGCTACCGGGTTAAGCAGGGAGCAACACAATTATGAAAAGGTTTCCCCCTTACACAAGTCGAGATTTTAAAAGGTGTTTGTTTGCTGGAATATACTAAAATTGTTACTGAACTATTTATCAATGGTTTAACAGAACTATTCAAGTGCTTCTTCACATAACACAATACTATTATATAATTTATCTGATATTCAAATTAACCTGTGGACCCTTTGAACATTCTGTGGACCTTGAGATGCTTCTTGGATGAAGGAGAGTGAAGAGAGATAAAATAGAAAATCATAGTAATGGAGACACAGGCCCAGCAACACCACTCACCACTCGCAGCATGAAGACGTTCTCCCGCTTGGCACCGCAGCAGCCGAAGAAGGAAATGACGAGGATGACGGCTCCGAGGATGACAATGCCCATGGCCGGGGTTTCGTAGCGTCCGTGGAAGAAGATCATGTTGGAGGAGAAGAAGCCCTGTGCAATGCCGCCCACGATCATCAACACCAGCCCGGAGATCTGGAGGATGAGGGAACGAGGGTTAGAAGTGACGTAGGGGAAAATAAGGTGAGTTTCATATTGGGGGTGAGAGAACAAGAGTTAGAAATGACATAGGGGAAAATAAGGTCAGTTTCATATTGGGGGTGAGAGAACAAGAGTTAGAAATGACATAGGGAAAAATAAGGTCAGTTTCATATTTAATTGGTTTCATCAGTCTCTCTCTCTCTCTCTCTCTCTCAATATTACATCAACAAACATTTTCATCATTACAACTACTACTGCTACTACCACTATTACCAATACTACTACTACTATAACTAATAATAATAATAGCTAATATAAATACCATAACTATCATCTATTCATTTTTTCCTACTAACTTTTCCTTCCTCACCAATTCTTTTAGGTTCATCTGTTATCACTAATTTTCCTTCCCTTCCTTTCCTTTACTTCCTATCTCTCTCTCTCTTCCTTCCTCTCCTTTATCAGTTTCATTTTAACCTCACATCCTTCCTCCTCATCCTGTTGTTTCCTTTAATTTATTCCTGTTATTGTCTATTCATATATTGTCTATTTTGTTTGTATAATTTTTTTTTAAATATATATTTTTTTTTATTATTCCTCTTTTCCATTAATGTTCTCTCTCTCTCTCTCTCTCTCTCTCTCTCTCTCTCTCTCACGTGAATATCTTGTCATTTCATCTTCAATTCAGCTTTTATCTGTCATGTGACTTGATAATCTCTCTCTCTCTCTCTCTCTCTCTCTCTCTCTCTCTCTCTCTGTTCATTGTTCCTTTATTCTTGTTTTCCTTCCTGTTTTCTTGGTCTCACTTTCTCAAAACAATTTCACATCCTCTTCCTCCTCCTCCTCCTCCTATCATCATCATCATCAAGGTTTGCAGGTGTGTGGAATGCTAATAACCAAAGATACATAAAGGTTAATAGTGCATATAAAATCTTCCTCCTCTTCTTCCTTCTTCTCGTCCTCTTTCTCTCTTTAAAGGTATTGAGGTTTGGAGGTGCAGGGAGGACATTACTAAGGCTTCTTCCTCACCTACATAGACACACACACACTCACTATATTTTTCACATCTGCATTAAATTGATCTCTAACTCCCTCATATCCTTAATAATCTTCAATTTTATCTATCTTACGTCACACACACACAAAGGGGTCAAACATGCACACACACACACACACACACACACACACACAAAGGGGTCAAACAAACACACACACACACACACGAACTCACTGTCCTGAAAAAGTGTGTTAAATGGGAAGCCTCAAAAATAGAGAAGGTGGTGACATGAGTCTTATTTCCTTATAGTCAGTCAGTCAGTCAATCCATCATTCATTCATTAATCTATTCATTCAGTCAGTCAGTCCATCATTTATTCAATCTGTCAGTAAGTCAGTCAGTCCATCATTTATTCGATCAGTCAGTCAGTCAGTCACACGTTAAGTCAGTCATTTCTTTATCTCAACTCTCACATGATTTCTTTTTACACTATCACACAAGTTAGTATTTTTTCCTCAGTGCCCCCCGTATCCAAGCTCTGTGTCACATGCTCTACTGTTGAAGCACTGACGTATGGTGAGTCATGCTTTTTATCTGCTCTCTCTCTCTTTCTCTGTCTGATCTGTCATAGGATGTCCTGTGACTCAAGGACCCACATGATAAGTTAGTTACATCATTTTTTAAAGCTATTCCTTTCTTTCTATCTCTCTGTTACATGTTCTTTATATAAACATGTATATAATTAGTTTTGTTATTTTTCTTTATGTTCTTTCTATCTAGGTTCTCTAATTCATTCCCATTATACATTAGTCAGATTTCTATAGTATTTCTTTCTGTCTCTCTTTCAGTTAAATTTTCTTCTATTTTAAACACTCGTATGATGTTTTAAGTCAATCATTTTATCTTGTCTCTCTCTCTACATGCTCTCTAATTCACTCATATTATATTTTGGTCATTTTTCTTATGTATTATCTTTCTTCCTATCTCTTTCAGTTACATTTTCTTCTATTTAAACACTCATATGATGTTTTAAGTCAATCTTTTTATCTGTTTCTCTCTAAGGTTTTCTAAGTCATTCACATTATTTTTTTGTCATTTTTCATTTGTATTCCTTTCCTCCAATCTCTCCGTTCCATTTTCTACTATTCAGGCACACAAATAATTAGTTTTAAGTCACTCTCCTTATCTGCCTCTCTCTATCAAAGTTCACTCGGTCACATGATGTCCTCTAACACACACACACACACACTCTCACACACGCTTGCACACACACACACGCACACTCAGTCACACACACACATCTTGCGCAAGTTTCCTTCCCTTCCTAACCAAGTCCTGTCAGTCAGTCAGTCACCCTCTTATTCAAGTAGTAAAGTGATGATTTCTTCTTTCTCAGTACTTGTGTTAATCTGTTTTCCTCTTTATTCTTCCTTCCTCTCTTTTATCAGTCCCCTCACCTCACTTCCTCCCTCTTCATCCTGCTGTCTCTTTTTTATCCTGTTATTTTTTTATGGTAACAGCTCAGGGCAATAAATAAATAATCAAAACAATAATAAAAAAAGACTGCCAATCACTGCACTTGCAAAATCAAACATAAGGAGTGGTGAGAAGAGAGGTCAGTTGTGGGTGCAGCCTCACTCTCCTTTCTCTTTCTCTCCACCAACAGAATATAAGCAAGACGCTGAACCTTTCTACTATTTATCTTAACTTGACTTTTGCAGATGTCATTTGCAATACTTATCATTCACATTCAATACTGAGCCTTATTCTTAACCCATCTGCTGCGATTGGCACGGATTTGGCCTTCACTGGTAGCTTGGTAACATATAGTCCCAGGTCTTTCTCTGCCTCTGTGGTGGATAGTGGAGTGTTTCCCATGTGGTATTGGTATGCTGGATATCCCCTCCCAAGGTCCATGAGTTTACATTTTTCTTCACTGAATTGTAGCAGACACTTTTTGTTCCATTCCTGTAGCTTGGTGAGGTCTACTTGTAGGAAATCCGCAGCCAAGGGGTCAAACAGTTTAGTCCCTTAGCACACACATTTGACAAGGCTTCCATAGGATTCTTAGGCATTTCTAGACGTACTTCTATGACCCTAGTGGTAGTCTGGCCCTTCTGCTGTACCATGTATGCGAAGAAGCACTCATGATAACCTGATTATCTCCTTTTTGACCTTTGGAAACAGTTGATGTGAGGGGTGGAAGGGTCTGAGAATATCAACTTCTGTCTCTCTTTCCATAGTCAGTCATTCGGCCTGTCACATAAGGTGCATCTCTTTCTTCTTGTTCATCTTCACATGACCCACATCCTTTCCTTATCTTATCTTGACTTCAAATGCAGGTTAAGTCTATTGATCTAAATAGCAGCAGATTAGGACTATCATCTCTTGGTATCTTTTAATTACTTCCGTGATTGTTGAGTTGTAGAAAACTGTATTTATATTTTTGCCGATTCAATAATTGTTTGCCTTCATAAAATTGGGATCTCCCTCTCTCTCTCTCTCTCTCTCTTGACAACAGCATCCTTTTTTAGATCAAATGATTATGTATCTATTGATCCTAACACACACACACACTCCTCCTGTCTCTATGTAGCTTGACAATATCACTATACACACACACAATCATCCCTTCTGGCAACTCCACTCATTTTATTAGCAGGCTTTTTTTTGTTTTGTTTAGTCATTTGTTTGTTTTTGCCCTTGAGTTGCTTGTTACTGTGATAATAAACTAAAAATAGAAAACACACATCTGATGCCAGGGCCCCATTAGTCAGTCAGTCAGGGCCCTATGGTAGAGAGTGTGGCATGCAAGGTGTGGAGACTGATTGTGTATGCCAGGAATGTGTTGCTCTCCATTACGGGAGCTGCCTTACTAAACGTGTCCCCTGCATAACCAAGCTCAAGATAGATAGATAGATACAGCCACATATAGACAGAGAGGGAGAGATAGTGAGATTCTTAGCCCATACAACTCCATAAAAAAATTAGAACATTATATAAAAAGAGGAAGAGATGAGATGAGATAGGCAGATGGATATATAGACAGAAACAGAATGACAGCGCTAGATAGATTGATAGAAACTCATAGCTCTTCAAACCCCATAATTGTAAATGAAGATAATGAAAAAGAGATAGATTGATAGATAGAAAGACTCATAGCCCATCCAACCTTTAAAGGAAAATAAGGATGTCAAACAAAAAGAGAAGGATAGATAGATAGAGAAACAGGGAGACAGCCCACCCAACCTCAAAAGGAAAAAATAAGAACACTAAATGAAATAAGACAAAAGAAAAGTGAAAGATAGATAGATAGACAGATAGTGAGAAGGAGAGAGAGAGAGAGACCCAAGTCGTGCATAATGTGTGTTTGTGTGTCATCCGCACGGGAACACAACAAAGTGACTGGCAAGGATTACAGACAGACAGAAAGGGATGAGCCGAACCCAGAATTATGATGACATGCGACATTCTCTCTCGGCGTATGTTGACCTACACATGGCGGAAGTAAACAAAGAACAAGAGAGAGAGAGAGAGAGAGAGAGAAATATAAGGCAAGATTAATTGAAGGGAATGAAAAAGAGAGGAAGGAGAGAAGAAAGGAGAATAAAAAGAGCAAGATTGAAATTGAGAGAGAGAGAGAGAGAGAGAGAGAGAGTAATAAAAGGCAAGATTAATTGAAGGGAATGAAAAAAGAGAAAAAGGAGAGAATAAAGGATATTGACAAAGGTGAGAGAGAGAGAGAGAGACTTATCAACGCCACATCCACTCATATCAAACTGTACCACTCAATGACCCTCAACTCTAGATAATAATAATAATAATAATAATAATACACGACTGTGCAAAATGGTATATATGGCCCTTGAAAATAAGAGAAACTCAACGTATAATAAACAAAATGATGATGATAATATATTGGATGTAAAGAAATGAGCAGAAAATATATATGTGGCTCTTGAGATGGATAAATCCAGCTTTACTAATAAACAAGAGTAATTACATCTTAATAATACACAAAAGAGAATAATTAAACTTTAATAATAAACAAAAAGGACAATAAGGAATGCCAATGAACAAATAAATATAGATAGCTACAGTAAATAAATAAAGATAAATAAAGATGAAATAAAGCTAACCTAACCACCACCACATACTCCTCCATCTTTACTTCTTATAATAAAACCAATGAAAAATAAAACTAACAGTAACTATCTACCTACCTGCTTACACCTATCTAGGAATCACCAATCAACACACCTGTACTAATTAAACCCAGGTATACATCTGTTAATTACACTTGATAACTACAATAATTACATGACCAAAGTAATTAAAACATGAGCTATTTTGTGTGTGTGTGTCATCATTATCATCATTCTCCATCTCTCTTTGATGTTTGTGTAGTCTAGCTTGTGTGTGTGTGTGTGTGTGTCATCATTATTATTATTATCATCATCATCATTCTTAACATTCTCAGTCTCTCTTTGTTTAGCGTTTGTGTACTCCATCCTGAGTGTGTGTGTGTGTGTGTGTGTGTGTAGCCATAACAGATGATACAGAAATCCTTGACCATGGGGAGAGGAGGATTAGGGAAGGGACAAGGGTGAATGGGGGGAGGTATGGGAAGGGTGTTAGGGTAAATAAATAAAGATAAATAAAGATGAAATAAAGCTAACCTAACCACCACCACATACTCCTCCATCTTTACTTCTTATAATAGAACCAATGAAAAATAAAACAAACAGTAACTATCTACCTACCTGCTTACACTTATCTAGGAATCACCAATCAACACACCTGTACTAATTAAACCCAGGTATACATCTGTTAATTACACTTGATAACTACAATAATTACATGACCAAAGTAATTAAAACGAGCTATTTTGTGTGTGTGTCATCATTATCATCATTCTCCATCTCTCTTTGATGTTTGTGTAGTCTAGCTTGTGTGTGTGTGTGTGTGTGTGTGTGTGTGTCATCATTATTATTATCACCATCATTCTTAACATTCTCAGTCTCTCTTTGTTTAGCGTTTGTGTACTCCATCCTGAGTGTGTGTGTGTGTGTAGCCATAACAGATGATGCAGAAATCCTTGACCATGGGGAGAGGAGGATTAGGGAAGGGACAAGGGTGAATGGGGGGAGGTATGGGAAGGGTGTTAGGGTATAAGGAGGAAGGGAATGGGTGAAGGGAAGGGGAAAGGGAGAAGGGAAGGGAAGTGGATGGGGAGGGATGAGGGGTGTGTATTTCATGGGGTATTTCATTGCATGGTGAAATTTCATACTCATTGTGGTATCCTGAATGACTATCAATACTACTACTACTACTACTACTATTTATCACTACTATCTTACGCTGTTTACACTCATTTATATATTTTTTTTTATTATGGTTATGGTACAAAATGTCACGTGATTCAGTGCAAGCGCCCCCCCCAACCCCCCAAACGTCTCTCTCTCTCTCTCTCTCTCTCTCTCTCACACACACACACACACACACACAGAAAAAACATCGATAATCACATTGCAAAAAGAACATAATAGGACAGTAATAATGGAAAAAAGGCCTAAATATGTTACAGAAAAGTTAAGTAGAAACGAATAGCAGTAGAATGTAAAAGAGGGAAAAAGAGTAGAAAATCGTGGAAAACAAGAAAATAATGGAGAAAGGAATGAAAAGAGGAAAATAATGAAAAAGTGGAATAAAGATGAAAAAAAGAAAATGGAAAAGATGGAAACGAATGGATGCGAAAAATAATAAAGATGCAGAGAGAAGAAAGAGGAAAATAAATCCAAATACTTTATCAAGAAAATAAAACGAGGAAAAGAAACGCAAATCCGTGACGTCATACTGTCGCTAAGCCGATCACGCACACACGAACACACGTAAAACACACACACGTTCATAAATAAATCTTTACCACTCACAAAGAAGAGGAAGTTGAAGATGAAGACGAGGTATTTGACCGTCAGTGGCCCGCATCCTAAATTACTAGAGGTAGCCATGACGAATGTTAGTGGTGCAATGTGGGACTCTCGGACACAACGTACGCTCCCTCTTGGCGCTTTCGGGTGACTGAAGAAAATTTGCGGAAGAGATGCTGCCGTTCCCCTGCCCAAGTTGTCGTACGGCTCTTAAACGTGAAATAATATAATAATACATTTAAATACAACATAATAAGGGTTACAGTGTTATTAATCAAAGGCAAATACAGTATGATAAAGGCATAGTATTATTAATCAAGGGATGAGGGGTGTGTATTTCATGGGGTATTTCATTGCATGGTGTAATTTCATACTCATTGTGGTATCCTGAACTACTATCATTACTACTACAACTACTATTTATCACTACTATCTTACGCTGTTTACACTCATTTATAATTTTTTTTATTATGGTTGTCTGTTCACATGTGGTCAGAATATCTATGGAAATCTATGTAAATCAGGTTATCGTATATGGTTCACAAACATGAAATAAATTATAATACGCTTAAGTACAGCATAATAAGGGTTATAGTGTTATTAATCAAAGATAAATATACAGTATGATAAAGGTATAGTATTATCAATCAAAGGAAATAAGGCGAGATATGAAGCTCCTCGTCTGTTCACATGTGGTCAGAATATCTATGGAAATCTATGGAAATCAGGTTATCGTATATGGCTCACGAAAATGAAATAAATAATAATACCCTTAAGTACAGCATAATAAGGGTTACAGTGTTATTAATCAAAGAAAAATACAGTACAAGAAAGGCATACAGTAATAGTAATCAAAGGAAATAAGGCGATGCTATGAAGTTTCTCGAAAATAATTAGAGTTGTCGTACGGGCATTGAACACAAATAGGATGTCAATACTCTGAAATACGGTATAACAGAGCATGCCATTAAAACGAGACTTATATACAGATAGATAATGTGTGTTAAGCAGAGGGAGACAGATAAATAATGTGCGGGAAATAACGTAACAAGGAAAAAATTTAATTGAAGAATTAAACTGATTGTTACTGATTGTACATACGATTTGGAGGAAATACCTATTCTCGTGATACACCAATATGTAAAAAAATGCCACTAAAACGTTAAAGCCTTATAGACAAATAAATAATGCGTATAAAGTAGAATAAATAAGGTATGACAGAATAAGTATAATAGATAGATAGATTTGGCAAAACAGCGCTAGTACAGTCATTGACACACATATACAGATAAGATAATACGTGTTGATAAATGAAGAGATGAATAAATGAAATAAATAAGATGTATAGAAATATGAAAATGAATAGATGACTTAATTCAGGTATACTAACGAACAAGAGTACCCTAATTAAGTTTACTGATTCACAAAAAGAGAATGATTTAACCTTACCAATAAACAGAGGTCGTAGAACTTAGAAGAGTTACTTGTACGTTTGGCATACAGGAAATATCTCGTCGAGTCGTCATAGTCACATGCAAAGAGAGAGAGAGGAGGAGGAGGTGGAATGGAAGGGGGTAGGGTGGAATCATGCACGGGGCTGCCAGGTGTACGATGCAGCTCTCATTACAGCCAATCAATACCATGCCGGCCATTTATAACTACTACTCAATAAGCCGCTTTTCTTGATCATTTCTCAGTCTTCTCGATCGTCCACCACTAGGATCAATGGTACAGAGATGAGCACCGAGGCCACGCGCCTAGATATGGCCCCCTACATGCACGTACATACGCCACTTAAAAAAAAGTTCATACGTATTTAATAGATTTCAGAGCAGACAGATAGATAGATAGATTGATATAGATAAACAGACTAATAGATGGATACTTAAGCAGATATATATAGCTATATAGTATAGGTATAGCCAAATATGATACAGCTATAGATAGGTAGAGGTAGCTAGGTAGGTGGATAGATAGATAGACAGACAGGTAATGTATATAGATAGATAAATAAGTAGATAGATAGGTAGGTAGATTATATAGATAGGTATGCCTATATAGGTAGAGGTAACTATGGTAGATAGACAGATAGATAGGTAGACAGATATATGTATAGATAGGTAAATAGATAGATAGATAGATATATAAATAGAGTCTTTAGAAATCTATATTGTTTACTGTTCTGCAAGATTGTGTTTTATTATTGAATAATACTGGAAACCCTATAGAGCACCTTTGGGTGGAATGGGGCCTGTAAACCCAATAAAGAATAAAGAATATATCGGCAGAAACAAAGATATACGGTGCCGCTTTAAAATGCAACTGCTGTTTCCTTCGTCAAAATGACACGTGTGTAGAAACCTTTAAACAGCACTGGATATGAGTTGTACTGATGTTATATAATATAAACTGCTTCAATGTGAAGAGGACAGTGATCGATGTGCATGCATGGGTGTTCGCTGACCGATTGTCCATTTGTATAGACTGGCCAGGAGCAGGTGACATATAAGCTGTCTCCGCGGTCTCCAGTACTCAGGTCAGGAGCACTCAGGTGACAATGCAACATCAGATGAGGTCTCGGGAGACAAGTCAACATCCGACCGTGACCTCCCCAGAGGTAAGAGCAAGGAACATAAGAACATAACATAAGAACATAAGAACATAGGGAAACTGCAAGAGGCCGAGTGGTCTACACAGGGCAGCTGAATCCCCCCACTACTCACGATGGGTGAGGTGTAGTTTCAGGGATTACAGATATAGAGACTTGATCCTCGTTTACCTTCGGTACGGGCGTACGCTCCCCAGTACCCTGTCTCCCTACTGCACCCACACGTACGTCACTGCCACCTGTCATCCTCGTCCATGAAGTTATCCAGTCTACTCTTAAAACAAGCTATCGTCCCTGCACTAACTATGTGATTGCAGAGTCTATTCCATTCCCCCACCACCCTATTACTGAACCAATGCTTGAAGTGCGAGTCACTGCACGCCGGAGGCTTATTTTTCGGTATATGGATGCAAAACTGGACATTATGAAGCTTATAGACTAATTGGATTATGTTCTGTTGTTTGATGAGCTTGGATAGGCTGGCGCATTTAATTGGTTGGTGGGACCTTTCGGTTCTTTGCCTGATGGTTTACTCAAGCATGGCTCATATGGAAAGGTCATCCAGGTAAGAAATCCAGGTAAAAAGTATAGCACCGAAGATACAGTACAAAGCGATACAGGCTAAAAGAAGCAGAAGAAGAGCACTGCAGCCCTGCTTGCTCCTCTTCCTCTTCTCGTGGGCTGCAGTAGTAAACAGGCATGGCGGACAAGAAGGCAGCCACCGCGCCGCAGAAGGCCCTCACCAAGGCCGAGGGCGAGGAGATCGTGCAGAAGTTCCAGCAGCTGAGGAACGAGCAGCGGTCCCTGATGGCCAAGATCACGGAGCTGGAGCAGGACCTCAACGAGCACAAGTGAGGGGCGGCGGCGGCGGCACGGGCGGCACCACGCCTGTCACACACCTGCCCACTGGGACTCCTTTTATCCCGCCCCCAGCCTGTCCCTGGGCGGCCTGACGCGGACCATGGGGTGGGCGGGGCGGGAAGGGAGGGCAGGCGAAGCAGTAACCTAATGCCACTAAAGCAGTAACTTATTCCGACTGGTCAAGGAGTGGCTTTCCCGTCGCTGGTCGTGGGTTCGATCCCCGGTGCCGGCAAATCCCTTTCCTGGTCTGGATTAATTTCTCGTGTGTTTCGTGACATGCAGAGGTCGTGTGGAGATATAATAAAGTGGAAATGTTCATAATACATTAGTACCAAAAATTATCATTGATGGAACATGGTAGGATACAATGAAAAAGTGAGTCCAATGCTTTCTTGAAGGCTGCTAAATTGCCACTGTTCTCAATGTCCTCAGGTGACTATAATATTATAGAGTCGTGGAACACTTCTCAAATGCTCTGAGGCCCATAACTTAATACATACTACTAATGCGAATGATAATACTACCGTTACCAATACCGTTGATGAGGTTTCAGGCCCCAGTCTGCCGCCATAGCAGCGCTCCACAGTGCCGTTAACGTTATTACAGTATAATATAAGCACCGAAAGTTGTCCTCAATCCTCATGTTTGTAAAGTTATAGGATTTAGTGAATAAGTGAGTCTTCAGTGCTTTCTTGAAGATTGCCATACTGCCACTATTCTTAACATCCCCGGGTAACTCATTATATGCCGTTCAAAAAATCTGTCTTAAATCCCTCATATCTTGTACCTGACCCTCCACCCCCCTAACCACTTCCTTCCCTCCCCAGGATCGTGATAGAGACGCTGCAGGATGTGTCGCCGGACCGCAAGTGTTTCCGCATGGTTGGCGGTGTCCTGGTGGAGCGCACGGTCACTGAGGTCTTGCCGGCTCTCATCAACAACAAAGAGCAGGTTAGTGACGGACAGTAGTGGGTGTGTTGCTAAATTGGCGGTTTCAATAGATCATTTTTTCTTGTGTGTGTGTGTGTGTGTGTGTGTGTGTGTGTGTGTTTAGTTCTTGCTCTGTTGCCTCGTTTTAATGAGATGAATGTAATGAGTGTTCAACAAAATTACTGTCAGATTCTCATTTTCTTTTCTTCAAAGGGATTACACTTCATGTATTTTATTTTTATTCTTATTTATGCCCTGAGCTGCTTCCTTTGCCATGAAAAAAAAAGCCTAACCTAACTTAACCTGGTAGCAGCGTCGGGCCAAATTTGTGGCTTTACCGTGCAGCAGCGACGGGCCAAATTTGTGCCATGATAGTAAAAACCCAAAATAGATGATACATAATCTGATCACAAATGCTTTGATATATATTATGAAATGGTTTGTGTGAGGGGTGATTTTTTTCTCATTTTTCTCGCTTGGAGGGACCATTAAGAAACATGATCCCTGCTGCTACCGGGTTAACCTTATGTGATGGAACCTACTCTAACTGAGGCAAACGAAGCAAACCAATTTTTTTTCTTACGTGCTGCCCATAGTGCTGGTCGGCTCTCTTGAGGGGCCTGGCGGTTGGCCTAGTAGTGGGACAGGCGAATTTTATTTCTAGTGGCTGCCATTATGTGTGACTCTTTCTTGGCCCGTGCTGTCCCCTGGTTCTTCTCTTGACTGAAATCGCTGAAGTTAGAGTTGATTGAGGATTTGTACAGCCTGTGGGTAATCTTCTGCCTCTTAGCTATTGTTGAAAATTGTTGTGTCTTGCCGTGGGACTCAAACTTGGGTCTCATCTCTCTCTCAGCCCTCACATATTCCCTCTCAGCCCTCTCACCATCCCTCATTCACTTTCTCCTTTCATCCCTCTCAGCTCTTACATTCACATTCATCTTCCCTCTTAATTTATTCTCTCATATCTCCCCTCACTCACTTTCTCCACACATCTCTCTCTGCCCTCACATTCTCCCCCATTCTTTCCTCTTCCCTCACAGTTTCTTACCATCCCCACACTCATCTTGTCTCTTAGCTCCCCTATTCCCCCCACTTTCTCCCTGCCTATCTCAAAAATCACCAATCATATTCATATTTTCTTATTTCTATTTCCTATTGTCTTCCGTCATAGCTCTCCCCACTCCCCCCACTCACTCCCCTCCCCCCCCGTCTCCCCCCACAGCTGACGAAGGTGATCGACAGCCTCAACGTGAAGCTGGTGAGCAAGGGGAAGGAGGTGAATGACTACCGGGCGAAGCACAATATTAAGATCCGTGGCCAGGAGGACTTGAAGGACTCGCAGCAGACGGAGACCAACACAGGAACGCAGGGGGTGCTCGTCGCGAACAAGTCCTAGTCTCGATTGTTCCTCGATGTCCCTTTACTGCTGTTCCTTTATCCCCCTTCCCCCTGCTTCCCCACTCCTTTATTTGCCTGGTTTCTTTACTTTGCTTTTATCATGCGACTTTTCTATGTTTTGTTTCTCTTAATCTCTTTTTTTCCTTCTCTGTTACAATCTTTTCCTTCATTTTTCTGTCTTTCTGTGTCTTGTTTATCATAGTTTCTCTCCTGTCTTTGCCTCTACCTCCCTCTCTCTTTCTCTCTCCATCATATTCTCTCTAAATACCCAGCATCTCTCACCTTTTATATGGCATTTTAATTTAACCGTAGCCAGTTGTTTCATGCTTGCTGGCTTTCATTCTGGTCCTAGTATGGTCTCATTCAGGTCTGGTCACACTGTCTCGAGGGTCCAAGTCGCTCCTGTGTGGGGACTTTCGGACTCTTGAACTGCTATGTAATATCTGTAAGACGCGGACCAGATATTGTGTTGCTCAGAGAGAGAAATGACTAGTGGCTAACTGTGTGTGTTTTGCTAAGGCTTAATTCTCACGACACTTTCAGCCCTCATAACCTTGTTTCCCGAGGCCACAAATGAGGTTAGTTGAGTTTCCATGAGTGGTTTTTCATATTCATGGTGCAGAAGTCTTGTCAAACTATCACTAGGCTCATCAAACTGCCCCTGGAAATACCCACAACCTCTGCAAAAGCCCTGAGAATATGGGCGTAACTTGGGTCCATAGTTTCCGATACTTTAAGCTCTCATAACATCTACTCCCCAAGGCCACAAAAGAGGTTAGTTGGGTTCCCATGAGTGGTTTTTCACATCCATGGTGCAGAAGCCTTGTCAAAGTATCACAAGGCTCATAAAACTGCCCCTGGAAACACATAACCTCTGCAAAAGCCTTGAGAATATGGACGTAACTTGGGTCCATAGCTTCCGATACTTTAAGCTCTCATCTACTCCCCAAGGCCACAAAGGAGGTTAGTTGGGTCTCCATGAGTGCTTTATCACATCCATGGTGCAGAAACCTTGTTAAACTATCATTAGGCTCACCAAACTGCCCACCATGGAAATACTATATACCGAGATAACAGAACTGATACACGGGAAGGAAGGAGGATAGAAAGAAGGAAGGAAGGGTACAACGTTGCCAGATTGTCGTACTCAGAGCCTTGTATTTACCAGTTTCTGAACCATAGCTATTGCCAAAAAAACACCAATAATTAACCATTTTAACGATAACTATATATGAAGGCAATTATTGGGGGTTGAGGAGGCAGTCTTGGGGTTGGAAATCGGCAAACATAGGACGCGGAGAGTACGATAATTTTGCAAGGGTGGAAGGATGCAACACAACAACCCCTTCTGTGGAATCCTTATCTTATGTGGGTGTATGAAGCCGGAAATGTCTGAGAATATGGGCTTAAGTGAGTGTTAGTGTGACTGGGTTAACTGGAAACACCTCTTGCATTGGTGGTGATGATGGTGGTGAAGGGTGATGATGAGGAAGAAGGGTGGTGATGGTGGTGAGGCTGGCTTATGTTTTTGAAAGGCCTTGTGTCTGTGTGATGATGGTGGTGGTGGCGGTGGTGGTAGTAGGTGTTTTTGAAAGCCTTTGTGCTCTGTGTATGTGATGTTGATGATGATGTTGATGGTGGTGGTGATGGTGTGAGAGCCTATGAACAAACTTATAAAAAGGTGTTGAATAAGGATGGTTTTTTTGAGTACCACCATCACCAACACCATCACCACCACCACCTCCATCATCACCACCACCACCAACACCTTGTATGTATGCTTATTATCTTCCTATACGCACAGAGAGACAGACAGACAAACAGACAGGAAGGCTTATGAGTGTGCGTGTGTGTGTGTTTGTGTGTTAACTGGAGAAGGGTGTGTTAGTTGTGTTTATTTTTGGAATGTTTAACTTTTTTTTTGCTTAATTTGGAGGATCGAAAGGAATAGACTGGCCAGCATTATTATTATTATTATTATTATTATTATTATTATTATTATTATTATTATTATTATTATTATTATTATTATTGTTGTTGTATATAATTTTGTTTATTGCCTCAGTTGAAAATAAGAGAGAGAGAGAAATAATGTCTTTTGTGAATAATACTAGTGATAAGATTTTGTATGGCTCATTATAGTCTTTCAATTCTTTTTGTTTATTTATTTATTATTTTTTCATATCCCGTCGAAACCGAGATACATAAAAATTGACGTCTTTCTTTTCTACTGTGAATAAT
>NC_066527.1:19748652-19751152 GCF_024679095.1 Eriocheir sinensis | reverse complement strand
TTTCTTTCTTTCCTTCTTTTCCTCATTCTTTTATTTTTTTCCTCTTTTCTTTTTCTTCCTTTTTACTCTATATTATTCTCATCGTTTTCTTCTGTTTATTCTTCTTTGTTTCCTTCTTTTCCTCCTTTTTTTGTCATTATTATTATTATTATTATTATTATTATTATTATTATTATTATTATTATTATTATTATTATTATTGTTGTTGTTTTGTTCTCTTTCTCTTCTTCCAAATGTTCCCTTATTCATGTGTTTCTTTTTTCATCAGCATTTGTTTCCCTCTCCCTCTTTTCCTCTCCCTCTTTCTCCCTCTCCCTCTCCCTCTCTTTCCCTCTCCGTCAACTCACATTTCTCGCAACACATTTGTTCTGCCAACCCTTCTTTACTCTCTCTCTCTCTCTCTCTCTCTCTCTCTCTCTCTCTCTCTCTCTCTCTCTCTCTCTCTCTCTCTCTCTCTCTCTCTCTCTCTCACACACACACACACACACACACACACACACACACACAGATGCATTTGGCCAACGTATCATTTTCCTGTAACTTCTCCTCCTCCTTTCTTCTTCTTCTTCTTCTTCTTCTTCTTCTTCTTCGTAGTAGTAGTAGTAGTAGTAGTAGTAGTAGTTGTAGTAGTAGTAGTAGTAGTCGAGGCAATACATTTTTTTTATTAGTATCATCGTTATTATTTTTATTGGTATGATTTTTCACCTTTCAATCAATGGCCCGTGAGCAGCAATTAGCACCAGGTGTGTGGACGTTCATTACATACCTGGAGGCTGGCGGCGTCCTCACCTGGCGGGCGGGAACGTTTTTGATAGGGGCGTGACGTTGACGGGAAATATTGAACGTTGCTGCTCAGATGTCCACGATATTGAAAGACTGTTGTTGTTGTTGTTGTTGTTGTTGTTGTTGTTGTTGTTGTTGTTGTTGTTGTTGTTGTTGTTGTTGTTGTTGTTGTTGTTGTTGTTGTTGTTGTTGTTGTTGTTGTTGTTGTTGTTGTTGTTGTTGTTATTGTTACTGCTTTTATTATTATTGTTTTTTGAATTGTTGTATTACCGTTTTGTGTATTTTTCTTTTTGTTTTTTTTCTATTTTCGTTGTTATCATTTTTCTCCTTTTTCCATATTTTTTTTGGTTCGTGTTTGTTTTTTGTTCTTGTTAACTCTCATGTTTTTACACTTTATATTTTTTTTTAACTTTTCCTAATTTATGTTCCTTTGTTCTGCTTCTTCGTCCCTAGTCTGGGCCATAGGGTCTGTGTGGTCTGAACTTCTGTGTAAATATGTATAAATCTCTCTCTCTCTCTCTCTCTCTCTCTCTCTCTCTCTCTCTCTCTCTCTCTCTCTCTCTCTCTCTCTCTCTCTCTCTCTCTCTCTCTCTCTCTCTCTCTCTCTCTCAACACGTAACACTTAACAATTAACTCTCTCTCTCTCTCTCTCTCTCTCTCTCTCTCTCTCTCTCTCTCTCTCTCTCTCTCTCTCTCTCTCTCTCTCTCAACACTAACACTTAACACTGAACACTTAACTCTTAACTCTCTCTCTCTCTCTCTCTCTCTCTCTCTCTCTCTCTCTCTCTCTCTCTCTCTCTCTCTCTCTCTCTCTCTCTCTCTCTCTCTCTCTCTCTCTCTCTCTCTCTCTCTCTCTCTCTCTCTCATTAATCCTCTTAACGTCATTCTTTTCCATTCTAAGTTTCTTTTTTGTTTGTTTGCATCGAGTTCTGCAAAGTGGCGTCCTCTTGTTGTTGTTGTTGTTGTTGTTGTTGTTTCTGCTGAGCTTCGTTGTCCCCTTTGATATATAAATTTAACCTTTAGCAACATGAGAGAGAGAGAGAGAGAGAGAGAGAGAGAGAGAAAGGGTAAACAAAGAGGAAATTCTACCACGCAGTATGTTATGAATGCACTAGAAAAAAAAGATCAGTGGATGAGAAGAAAAAAAATAAAAGATGTAAGAAAATATTATATGATTGTTTTTCTTTTGTTCTCATTATTCTTATTCTTTACTTCTCTCTGTTCTCTTTTATTCATTCATGCATTCATTAATTTTGTTTTTCCCTTTTCTATCTTTTTTGTTTACTTTTTCTTTTATCCTTTTCATTAATTAATTCTTTCTTTTCTCCTTTCGTTCGCTTTTCTTTTTGGTTTTTCTTCATCTATTTCATTCATTCCTTCATTCATTATTTCCTTCTTTCTTTTTTTCTTTCCTTCCTGTCGTGCGTTTTTCTGTTTATGCTTTTTTTTTCTTCTATTTTAGTCTATTTTCTAACGTTTTTTTTTCTTATTCCTCTTCATTTTTTAATTACATTCATTCATTCATTTTATTCCCTTTTCTTTTTTTCTTTTCTGTCCTTCATTCATTTTTCTGATTATTGTTTACTTATCTATCGTAGTCTATCTCCTAACGTTTTCTCTCATTCCTCTTCTTACAGGAAAATGGAAACCTCAGAGCAATGTACCATGAAAGTGAACGTGCCCCTTAAGAGATCATTTCCACAAGACCCACAAGACC
>NC_066527.1:19747323-19748552 GCF_024679095.1 Eriocheir sinensis | reverse complement strand
TCCTTGTGTGTGTGTTCTCTCTCTCCGTTTTCCTTCAATTGTCCTCTTTTTTTTTCCTTCATATTCCTTGTGTGTGTGTTTCTCTCTCTCTCTTTCTCCATTTTCCTTCAATTGTCCTCTTTTTTCCTTCATATTCCTTGTGTGTGTTCTCTCTCTCTCTCTCTTTCTCCGTTTTCCTTCAGTTTTCCTCTTTTTCCTTCATATTCCTTGTGTGTGTTTCTCTCTCTCTCTTTTCTCCATTTTCCTTCAATTGTCCTCTTTTTTTCCTTCATATTCCTTGTGTGTGTGTTTCTCTCTCTCTCTTCTTTTCTCCATTTTCCTTCAATTTTCCTCTTTTTTTTCCTTCATATTCATTATGTTTGTGTTTCTCTCTCTTTCCTCCATTTTCCTTCAATTCTCTCTTTTTCCTTCATATTCCTTGTGTGTTTTCTCTCTCTTTTTCCTTTCCTCTTCTTTCCTCCATTTTCCTTCACTTTTCATCTTTCCCTCCATTTTCCTTCAATTTTCCTCTTTTTTCCTTCATATTCCTTGGGCACTGGAGTAGTGAGTGTTCTGTGGTGCCAGGCTGTGGGGCACCATGGGCAGTGTGTGCAGGTGTCATGAAGTGTTCTGGGGTGGCAGGCAGTGTGGGCACCATGGGCAGGAAGTGTTCTGGGGTGTGGTGGTAGTTTGACAAGGCTTTGGTAGAGGTGGTTGTGTTAGTAATTCTATGGTGGGCACTAGTGTTTTGAGCCTGGTGACAACAAGGCTTTGGTAGAGGTGGTTGTGTTAGTGAGTGTGTGTGTTGAGCGTGTCTTCAGCGCACACTGCCTCTGTTGCTGACGAGTAAGGTGGCACTCTGCATTGTGATTTCAGGTGCCTGAGGACGCCTTCCCATGGACAGCAGCAGGCGACATCCTCCTGAGGGGCTGCTGTGTGGCGTCCATCCTCCTTGTATAAAGACAAATACACTTACCTCAACACAACAACTTTTTTATATTCATATGTTTTCTGGGAGGGAGGGGAGAGAGGCAGGATGGTGTGTGCCTGTGAGGTGAGTGTATGAAATGACCACCTCAAACTTCCCCTTCAGGCTCGCTTGCGACATGAGTTTTAGCGAGTGTGTGTTTCCACGCTCTCTGGGTGTGTGAGTGGACTGTCCCGTGGCTTCAGACTTGCCAGAGTAATCATTTTTTTTACTACAGCAAAGGAGACGGCTCAAGGTAAAGTTGGGGGCATACACTATAACT
>NC_066527.1:19714823-19742323 GCF_024679095.1 Eriocheir sinensis | reverse complement strand
TAATGCACTCTCTCTCTCTCTCTCTCTCTCTCTCTCTCTCTCTCTCATAAAATAAACATTAAAATTCATGAAGGAATTTATTATTCCCAAAAAGACTCAGTGTTTATACAGTTCTCATTCCTAACTTAATTTGCAGACATAAGAAGAAGAGGAGGAAGAACAAGAGGAGGAGGAGGAGGAGGATGAAGGGGACACACAGGAATCAAATGGTGAGTGTTGTTAACTTTATAACTATTTTCCTTGTTCATCTTCTTGCACCAATTTTCTTCCTGCAATTGTTCCTTTTGTGCAAAATTCTCGGTCTTTTTTATTTCCATTTCCAGCTCTCAGTCTTCTCTCCTTCCTGTTAGTTCCTGCCACACAGCTGCCCTCGGTACAATGTCAGGTCACAGTGCGGGGCAGAGTTGTCATATGAAAAGGGACTCTGCCATCAAGCGTGACATGTTGTGGGAGCGGTTGTACAGAATAGTGAAGTCCCTGCCATATATAGGGTGGTCCTAATCATGACTGGGTTCAAAGAGAGGAGGTTGGTTTGGAGTCAGTTGGTGGTCAGACCCTGGTGGCAAGGTGGCTCTTAGGGTCGTATTATGAGACATTTGCCGCCCAAGAACACATATTTGACAAGGCTTTCGTAGGAGTTGTGGGCATTTCCTGGGGTAGTTTTATGACCCTGGTGGTAGTGTGACCCTTCCTCTGTACCATGAAGCTAAAGAAACACACATTTGTCAAGACTTTCATAGGAGTTTGGGGCATCTCCTTGGGTAGTTTTATGACCCTGGAGGTAGTGTGACCCTTCCTCTGTACCATGAACCTAAAGAAACACACATTTGTCAAGACTTTCATAGGAGTTTGGGGCATCTCCTTGGGTAGTTTATGACCCTGGTGGTAGTGTGACCCTTCCTCTGTACCATGAAGCTAAAGAAACACACATTTGTCAAGACTTCGAGCTTGTATGGGGTGGTACACAGGTGCCTTGAATGGACTCGCCCTAAAAACACTAGTAGGAAAAGCACCTCATGAAAGTGACACACAACTATATGGAAGTCTCAGGAGCATAACACACACACACACACACACACACACACACACACACACACTTTGAATATGTATGTATCTGGGTGGGTGAGTGAGTGTATATGTGTGTGTGTGTGTGTGTGTTTGGGAATATCATACTCCATTTCTTCCCATCCCATCCCTTCCCATGCCTTCCTTTCCATCCCTTCCCTACCTATCCTATTCTCTTTTATTCTGTTGTATTCTGTTGTATTCTCTTTTATTCTGTTGTATTCTGTTGTATTATCTTTTATTCTGTTGTATTCTGTTGTATTCTCTTTTATTCTGTTGTATTCTGTTGTATTATCTTTTATTCTGTTGTATTCTCTTTTATTCTGTTGTATTCTGTTGTATTATCTTTTATTCTGTTGTATTCTCTTTTATTCTGTTGTATTCTCTTTTATTCTGTTGTATTATCTTGTATTCTGTTGTATTCTGTTGTATTATCTTTTATTCTGTTGTATTCTCTTTTATTCTGTTGTATTCTCTTTTATTCTGTTGTATTCTGTTGTATTATCTTTTATTCTGTTGTATTCTGTTGTATTCTCTTTTATTCTGTTGTATTCTCTTATATTCTGTTGTATTCTGTTGTATTATCTTTTATTCTGTTGTATTCTGTTGTATTCTGTTGTATTCTCTTTTATTCTGTTGTATTCTGTTGTATTCTCTTTTATTCTGTTGTATTCTGTTGTATTCTCTATTATTCTGTTGTATTCTGTTGTATTCTCTTTTATTCTGTTGTATTCTCTTTTATTCTGTTGTATTCTGTTGTATTCTCTTTTATTCTGTTGTATTCTCTTTTATTCTGTTGTATTCTGTTGTATTATCTTTTATTCTGTTGTATTCTGTTCTATTCTGTTGTATTCTGTTGTATTCTCTTTTATTCTGTTGTATTCTCTTTTATTCTCTTGTATTCTGTTGTATTATCTTTTATTCTGTTGTATTCTGTTGTATTCTCTTTTATTCTGTTGTATTCTGTTGTATTCTCTTTTATTCTGTTGTATTCTGTTGTATTCTCTTTAATTCTGTTGTATTCTGTTGTATTCTCTTTTATTCTGTTGTATTCTCTTTTATTCTGTTGTATTCTGTTGTATTATCTTTTATTCTGTTGTATTCTGTTGTATTCTCTTTTATTCTGTTGTATTCTGTTGTATTATCTTTTATTCTGTTGTATTCTCTTTTATTCTGTTGTATTCTGTTGTATTCTCTTTTATTCTGTTGTATTCTCTTTTATTCTGTTGTATTCTGTTGTATTCTCTTTTATTCTGTTGTATTCTGTTGTATTCTCTTTTATTCTGTTGTATTCTGTTGTATTCTCTTTTATTCTGTTGTATTCTGTTGTATTCTCTTTTATTCTGTTGTATTCTGTTGTATTCTCTTTTATTCTGTTGTATTCTGTTGTCTTCTCTTGTATTCTGTTGTATTCTGTTGTATTCTCTTTTATTCTGTTGTATTCTCTTTTATTCTGTTGTATTCTGTTGTATTCTCTTTTATTCTGTTGTATTCTGTTGTATTATCTTTTATTCTGTTGTATTCTGTTGTATTCTCTTTTATTCTGTTGTATTCTGTTGTATTCTCTTTTATTCTGTTGTATTCTGTTGTATTATCTTTTATTCTGTTGTATTCTCTTAATCTGTTGTATTCTGTTGTATTCTCTTTTATTCTGTTGTATTCTGTTGTATTCTCTTTTATTCTGTTGTATTCTGTTGTATTATCTTTTATTCTGTTGTATTCTCTTTTATTCTGTTGTATTCTGTTGTATTCTCTTTTATTCTGTTGTATTCTGTTGTATTCTCTTTTATTCTGTTGTATTCTCTTTTATTCTGTTGTATTATCTTTTATTCTGTTGTATTCTCTTTTATTCTGTTGTATTCTGTTGTATTCTCTTTTATTCTGTTGTATTCTCTTTTATTCTGTTGTATTCTGTTGTATTCTCTTTTATTCTGTTGTATTCTCTTTTATTCTGTTGTATTCTGTTGTATTATCTTTTATTCTGTTGTATTCTGTTGTATTCTGTTGTATTCTCTTTTATTCTGTTGTATTCTCTTTTATTCTGTTGTATTCTGTTGTATTCTCTTTTATTCTGTTGTATTCTGTTGTATTCTCTTTTATTCTGTTGTATTCTGTTGTATTCTCTTTTATTCTGTTGTATTCTGTTGTATTCTCATTTATTCTGTTGTATTCTCTTTTATTCTGTTGTATTCTGTTGTATTATCTTTTATTCTGTTGTATTCTGTTGTATTCTCTTTTATTCTGTTGTATTCTGTTGTATTCTCTTTTATTCTGTTGTATTCTGTTGTATTATCTTTTATTCTGTTGTATTCTGTTGTATTATCTTTTATTCTGTTGTATTCTCTTATTCTGTTGTATTCTCTTTTATTCTGTTGTATTCTGTTGTATTCTCTTTTATTCTGTTGTATTCTGTTGTATTATCTTTTATTCTGTTGTATTCTGTTGTATTCTCTTTTATTCTGTTGTATTCTGTTGTATTATCTTTTACTCTGTTGTATTCTGTTGTATTCTCTTTTATTCTGTTGTATTATGTTGTATTCTGTTGTATTCTCTTTTATTCTGTTGTATTCTGTTGTATTATCTTTTATTCTGTTGTATTCTGTTGTATTCTGTTGTATTCTCTTTTATTCTGTTGTATTCTGTTGTATTCTGTTGTATTCTCTTTTATTCTGTTGTATTCTGTTGTATTCTCTTTTATTCTGTTGTATTCTGTTGTATTCTCTTTTATTCTGTTGTATTCTCTTTTATTCTGTTGTATTCTGTTGTATTCTCTTTTATTCTGTTGTATTCTGTTGTATTCTCTTTTATTCTGTTGTATTCTGTTGTATTATCTTTTATTCTGTTGTATTCTGTTGTATTCTCTTTTATTCTGTTGTATTCTCTTTTATTCTGTTGTATTCTGTTGTATTCTCTTTTATTCTGTTGTATTCTGTTGTATTCTCTTTTATTCTGTTGTATTCTCTTTTATTCTGTTGTATTCTGTTGTATTCTTTTATTCTGTTGTATTCTTTTATTCTGTTGTATTCTGTTGTATTCTCTTTATTCTTTTATTCTGTTGTATTCTGTTGTATTCTCTTTTATTCTGTTGTATTCTGTTGTATTATCTTTTATTCTGTTGTATTCTCTTTTATTCTGTTGTATTCTGTTGTATTCTCTTTTATTCTGTTGTATTCTGTTGTATTATCTTTTATTCTGTTGTATTCTGTTGTATTCACTTTTATTCTGTTGTATTCTCTTTTATTCTGTTGTATTCTGTTGTATTATCTTTTATTCTGTTGTATTCTGTTGTATTATCTTTTATTCTGTTGTATTCTCTTTTATTCTGTTGTATTCTCTTATTCTGTTGTATTCTGTTGTATTCTCTTTTATTCTGTTGTATTATCTTTTATTCTGTTGTATTCTGTTGTATTCTCTTTAATTCTGTTGCATTCTGTTGGTATTATCTTTTTATTCTGTTGTATTCTGTTGTATTCTCTTTTATTCTGTTGTATTCTGTTGTATTCTCTTTATTCTGTTGTATTCTGTTTTATTAATTTTTATTCTGTTGTATTCTCTTTTATTCTGTTGTATTCTGTTGTATTATCTTTTATTCTGTTGTATTCTCTTTTATTCTGTTGTATTCTGTTGTATTCTCTTTTATTCTGTTGTATTCTGTTGTATTCTCTTTTATTCTGTTGTATTCTGTTGTATTATCTTTTATTCTGTTGTATTCTCTTTTATTCTGTTGTATTCTCTTTTATTCTGTTGTATTCTGTTGTATTCTCTTTTATTCTGTTGTATTCTCTTTTATTCTGTTGTATTCTGTTGTATTATCTTTTATTCTGTTGTATTCTCTTTTATTCTGTTGTATTCTGTTGTATTCTCTTTTATTCTGTTGTATTATCTTTTATTCTTTTGTATTCTGTTGTATTCTCTTTTATTCTGTTGTATTCTCTTTTATTCTGTTGTATTATCTTTTATTCTGTTGTATTCTGTTGTATTATGTTGTATTCTCTTTTATTCTGTTGTATTCTGTTGTATTCTCTTTTATTCTGTTGTATTCTGTTGTATTCTCTTTTATTCTGTTGTATTCTGTTGTATTCTCTTTTATTCTGTTGTATTCTGTTGTATTCTCATTTATTCTGTTGTATTCTCTTTTATTCTGTTGTATTCTGTTGTATTATCTTTTATTCTGTTGTATTCTGTTGTATTCTCTTTTATTCTGTTGTATTCTGTTGTATTCTGTTGTATTCTCTTTTATTCTGTTGTATTCTGTTGTATTATCTTTTATTCTGTTGTATTCTGTTGTATTATCTTGTATTATCTTTTATTCTGTTGTATTATCTTTTATTCTGTTGTATTCTCTTTTATTCTGTTGTATTCTGTTGTATTCTCTTTTATTCTGTTGTATTCTGTTGTATTATCTTTTATTCTGTTGTATTCTGTTGTTTTCTTTTATTCTGTTGTATTCTGTTGTATTATCTTTTATTCTGTTGTATTCTGTTGTATTCTCTTTTATTCTGTTGTATTCTGTTGTATTATGTTGTATTCTCTTTTATTCTGTTGTATTCTCTTTTATTCTGTTGTATTCTGTTGTATTCTCTTTTATTCTGTTGTATTCTGTTGTATTCTCTTTTATTCTGTTGTATTCTCTTTTATTCTGTTGTATTCTGTTGTATTCTGTTGTATTCTCTTTTATTCTATTGTATTATCTTTTATTCTGTTGTATTCTCTTTTATTCTGTTGTATTCTGTTGTATTATCTTTTAGTCTGTTGTATTCTCTTTTATTCTGTTGTATTCTGTTGTATTATCTTTTATTCTGTTGTATTCTGTTGTATTCTCTTTTATTCTGTTGTATTCTCTTTTATTCTGTTGTATTCTGTTGTATTCTCTTTTATTCTGTTGTATTCTGTTGGTATTCTCTTTTATTCTGTTGTATTCTGTTGTATTCTCTTATATTCTGTTGTATTCTGTTGTATTATCTTTTATTCTGTTGTATTCTCTTTTATTCTGTTGTATTCTGTTGTATTCTCTTTTATTCTGTTGTATTCTGTTGTATTCTCTTTTATTCTGTTGTATTCTCTTTTATTCTGTTGTATTCTGTTGTATTATCTTTTATTCTGTTGTATTTTTTTTTATTCTGTTGTATTCTGTTGTATTCTCTTTTATTCTGTTGTATTATCTTTTATTCTGTTGTATTCTGTTGTATTCTCTTTTATTCTGTTGTTTTCTGTTGTATTATCTTTTATTCTGTTGTATTCTGTTGTATTCTGTTGTATTCTCTTTTATTCTGTTGTATTCTGTTGTATTATCTTTTATTCTGTTGTATTCTGTTGTATTATCTTTTATTCTGTTGTATTCTCTTTTATTCTGTTGTATTCTCTTTTATTCTGTTGTATTCTGTTGTATTCTCTTTTATTCTGTTGTATTCTGTTGTATTATCTTTTATTCTGTTGTATTCTGTTGTATTCTGTTGTATTCTCTTTTATTCTGTTGTATTATCTTTTATTCTGTTGTATTCTGTTGTATTCTCTTTTATTCTGTTGTATTCTGTTGTATTCTGTTGTATTCTCTTTTATTCTGTTGTATTCTGTTGTATTCTCTTTTATTCTGTTGTATTCTGTTGTATTATCTTTTATTCTGTTGTATTATCTTTTATTCTGTTGTATTCTCTTTTATTCTGTTGTATTCTGTTGTATTCTCTTTTATTCTGTTGTATTCTGTTGTATTCTCTTTTATTCTGTTGTATTCTGTTGTATTATCTTTTATTCTGTTGTATTCTCTTTTATTCTGTTGTATTCTCTTTTATTCTGTTGTATTCTGTTGTATTATCTTTTATTCTGTTGTATTCTGTTGTATTCTCTTTTATTCTGTTGTATTCTGTTGTATTATCTTTTATTCTGTTGTATTCTCTTTTATTCTGTTGTATTCTGTTGTATCCATTTTATTCTGTTGTATTCTGTTGTATTCTCTTTTATTCTGTTGTATTATCTTTTATTCTGTTGTATTCTCTTTTATTCTGTTGTATTCAGTTGTATTCTCTTTTATTCTGTTGTATTCTGTTGTATTCTCTTTTCTTCTGTTGTATTCTGTTGTATTCTCTTTTATTCTGTTGTATTCTGTTGTATTATCTTTTATTCTGTTGTATTCTGTTGTATTCTCTTTTATTCTGTTGTATTCTGTTGTATTATCTTTTATTCTGTTGTATTCTGTTGTATTCTCTTATTCTGTTGTATTCTGTTGTATTATCTTTTATTCTGTTGTATTCTGTTGTATTATCTTTTATTATGTTGTATTCTGTTGTATTATCTTTTATTCTGTTGTATTCTGTTGTATTATCTTTTATTATGTTGTATTCTGTTGTATTATCTTTTATTCTGTTGTATTCTGTTGTATTATATTATTCTGTTGTATTCTGTTGTATTCTCTTTTATTCTGTTGTATTCTGTTGTATTATCTTTTATTCTGTTGTATTCTGTTGTATTATCTTTTATTCTGTTGTATTCTGTTGTATTCTCTTTTATTCTGTTGTATTCTGTTGTATTCTCTTTTATTCTGTTGTATTCTGTTGTATTCTCTTATTCTGTTGTATTCTGTTGTATTCTCTTTTATTCTGTTGTATTATCTTTTATTCTGTTGTATTCTGTTGTATTCTCTTTTATTCTGTTGTATTCTGTTGTATTCTCTTTTATTCTGTTGTATTCTGTTGTATCTTTTTATTCTGTTGTATTCTGTTGTATTCTCTTTTATTCTGTTGTATTCTGTTGTATTATCTTTTATTCTGTTGTATTCTGTTGTATTCTCTTTTATTCTGTTGTATTCTCTTTTATTCTGTTGTATTCTGTTGTATTCTCTTTATTCTGTTGTATTCTGTTGTATTCTCTTTTATTCTGTTGTATTCTGTTGTATTCTCTTTTATTCTGTTGTATTCTGTTGTATTATCTTTTATTCTGTTGTATTCTCTTTTATTCTGTTGTATTCTGTTGTATTCTCTTTTATTCTGTTGTATTCTGTTGTATTCTCTTTTATTCTGTTGTATTCTGTTGTATTATCTTTTATTCTGTTGTATTCTGTTGTATTCTCTTTTATTCTGTTGTATTCTGTTGTATTCTCTTTTATTCTGTTGTATTCTGTTGTATTCTCTTTTATTCTGTTGTATTCTGTTGTATTCTTTTATTCTGTTGTATTCTGTTGTATTCTTTTTATTCTGTTGTATTCTGTTGTATTCTCTTTATTCTGTTGTATTCTGTTGTATTCTCTTTTATTCTGTTGTGTTCTGTTGTATTCTCTTTATTCTGTTGTATTCTGTTGTATTCTCTTTTATTCTGTTGTATTCTGTTGTATTATCTTTTATTCTGTTGTATTCTGTTGTATTCTCTTTTATTCTGTTGTATTCTGTTGTATTATCTTTTATTCTGTTGTATTATGTTGTATTCTGTTGTATTCTCTTTTATTCTGTTGTATTCTGTTGTATTATCTTTTATTCTGTTGTATTCTCTTTTATTCTGTTGTATTCTGTTGTATTCTCTTTTATTCTGTTGTATTCTGTTGTATTCTCTTTTATTCTGTTGTATTCTCTTATTCTGTTGTATTCTGTTGTATTCTCTTTTATTCTGTTGTATTCTGTTGTATTCTCTTTTATATCTGTTGTATTCTGTTGTATTCTGTTGTATTCTCTTTTATTCTGTTGTATTCTGTTGTATTATCTTTTATTCTGTTGTATTCTCTTTTATTCTGTTGTATTCTGTTGTATTCTCTTTTATTCTGTTGTATTCTCTTTTATTCTGTTGTATTCTGTTGTATTATCTTTTATTCTGTTGTATTCTGTTGTATTCTCTTTTATTCTGTTGTATTCTGTTGTATTATCTTTTATTCTGTTGTATTCTGTTGTATTCTCTTTTATTCTGTTGTATTCTGTTGTATTATCTTTTATTCTGTTGTATTCTCTTTTATTCTGTTGTATTCTGTTGTATTCCCTTTATTCTGTTGTATTCTGTTGTATTCTCTTTTATTCTGTTGTATTCTCTTTTATTTTGTTGTATTCTGTTGTATTCTCTTTTATTCTGTTGTATTCTCTTTTATTCTGTTGTATTCTGTTGTATTCTCTTTTATTCTGTTGTATTCTGTTGTATTATCTTTTATTCTGTTGTATTCTGTTGTATTCTCTTTTATTCTGTTGTATTCTCTTTTATTCTGTTGTATTCTGTTGTATTATCTTTTATTCTGTTGTATTCTGTTGTATTCTCTTTTATTCTGTTGTATTCTGTTGTATTCTCTTTTATTCTGTTGTATTCTGTTGTATTATCTTTTATTCTGTTGTATTCTCTTTTATTCTGTTGTATTCTGTTGTATTCTCTTTTATTCTGTTGTATTCTGTTGTATTCTGTTGTATTCTCTTTTATTCTGTTGTATTCTCTTTTATTCTGTTGTATTCTCTTTTATTCTGTTGTATTCTGTTGTATTCTCTTTTATTCTGTTGTATTCTCTTTTATTCTGTTGTATTCTGTTGTATTCTCTTTTATTCTGTTGTGTTCTGTTGTATTCTCTTTTATTCTATTGTATTCTGTTGTATTCTCTTTTATTCTGTTGTATTCTGTTGTATTCTCTTTTATTCTGTTGTTTTCTGTTGTATTCTCTTTTATTCTGTTGTATTCTGTTGTATTCTCTTTTATTCTGTTGTATTCTGTTGTATTCTCTTTTATTCTGTTGTATTCTCTTTTATTCTGTTGTATTCTGTTGTATTATCTTTTATTCTGTTGTATTCTCTTTTATTCTGTTGTATTCTGTTGTATAACTGATTTTTATGTTTTGGGGGGAATTTCACGCAAGGGAAGGGAAGGGAAAGGAAAGGAAGGGAAGGGAAAGGAAAGGAAAGGAAAATGAAGTTACAAAAAGAAGGAAAAAATAATATATGAAAATGTGAGCCTTCCTCTGTACCGTGAACCTAAAAACACATATTTGACAAGGCTTTCCTAGGAGTTTTAGGCATTTCCAGGGGCAGTTTTATGACCCTGGTGGTAGTGTGCCCCTTCCTCTGTACCATGACCCAACGAAAACATATATTTGACAGTTCTTTCATAGGAGTTTGTCATTTCTTGGGGTAGTTTAATGACCCTGGTGTTAGTGTGACCTTTCCTCTGTACCATGACCCTAAGAAAACATATTTGACATGGCTTTCCTAGGAGTTGTGGGCATTTCCAGGGGTAGTTTTATGACCCTGATGGTAGTGTGACCCTTCCTCTGTACCGTGAACCTAAAAACACATATTTGACAAGGCTTTCATAGGAGTTGTGGGCATTTCCTGGGATAGTTGAATGACCCTGGTGGTAGTCTGACTCTTCCTCTGTACCATGACCCTAAGAAAACATATATTTGACAAGGCTTTCATAGGAGTTGTGGGCATTTTCAGGGGTAGTTTAATGACCCTGGTGGTAGTGTGACCCTTCCCCTGTACCATAATGCTACAGAAGCACTCATTAGAACCAAATTGATCTCTTTTTTTAGCCTTTGCAAGTAGTTAATGTTAGAGTCGGAAACATCTGACAATCCCATCTTCTTACAGGCCAAGCAGTGCAGAGGAGAAGGAGGAGGAAGAAGAAGAGGAGGATGTGAGTTCTATACATAAAGGCAGATCAATATATAGAAGCTTATGGAGTAGAGGAAATATGTCATTCTATGTATTAAAGAGGATAAGAGGGAGGAGAAGGTTAACTTGTAAATATAGGCAGAAGTTTATGTGCCAAGGAAAATATTTAAATGATTTGTATTATGCATGTATTGAAATGGTATGAACTTGGATGTTTGTATGTATAAGGCTATGGGATTTACTTACAAGGTCTGTGGTGTTTTTTTTTACTTATAAGGTTGTACTTAGGATTTTACTTATAAGTTCTGTGGCTGTGGGTACCTCCTACAAAGCCTTTCTACTATGGCTATTAATTAACAAAATCCTCTTTCTTTCAGCTTGTGTACTGGCTCAGAAAGTAGTTAAAGGGTGCATGTTATCTATGAAGGCTATATCAATAAGTATGGAAGTGTGTTATGGCTATTAACAACAATCTCTTTCTTTCAGCATGTGTACGGGGTTAGATAGTGACTTGGCATGTATTGAAATGTCATGCACTGAGAGTATTTACGTAAAGGGCCGGGGCTATTTCTTGTAAGGTACTGCGCATGATTTTACATATACAGCCTTTAGTGTTTCTTTAGGTTAAGGTATTTCCTATCCCAGTACGTAAAAGAAACCTGGGTATGGATTTATGTGTGAGTTACTGAGTTGCATGTATACTAAAATGTGTATTTGGGATTTTCATCTTCTGTGTTTTATATATGTATATCCTAAGAATGGTGTTTTGTTGGGAAAGAATGTTATGCACTGGGGTTATTTATATACAAAGTCTGTGGTTATTTCTTCTTAAGGTATTTCCTATCCCAGTACGTATAAGGAACTTGGTATGGATTGAAATGTGCGTGTTACTGAGTTGCATGTGTATGTGCATTCAATGTATTGGGGTATATATTGTGTATTGGGGGTATTTATTTCAAGGTTAAAGTACTGAATGGAGGGGAATTTATGTAGGGGAAAGGTCTGTAGTGGGGGTGTCGTAACTAACAACCTCTCCTGCAACAACTCCTACTGGTGCTTGTGTATAGATTTAATTATGTATTGGAGATATGTATTTGAAGGTTAAGATACTGGATGGAAGGGTATTTATGTTGGGGTAATATGATAATGTCTGTAGGGATTTGTCTTAACTTAACAACCCCTTCTGCAATAGCTACTACTACTACTACTGGTGTTGTCTATAACTTACAACACTTCCGTACTAGGAGTATTAACAAAACCTTTTAATTTCAGCTACCAAGGACAACCTCCGCTGCTCCGGGTATCAACTCCTGCACTCCTGGGACTGGCATAACATCTGCATGCCCTTGTAACAACTCACTCTGCTTCTGCTATTCATAACACCCCGTTCTGCGTCTGCTGTCGTAACAGGGCATGGCTTCTGTATACTAACTCCTGCTCGCATAACCCGCATGGATTTACACTTCTCTCTCTGCTTCTGGCTTTCGTACCTATCAACACATTCTGCGCCTTCCTTCGTAACTAATCCCACGGCTTCTCTGCATGACAACTCCAGCTGCTTATGGCAAAATTTCGCATAACAGCTACTCCTGCTTACGTATGACAATTCTCTCTGGCTTCCATAACAGCACGTATGGCTTTTGCATGTGAACGCATTTCATTTCTGCTGCACACTAACCCACACTGCTGGCTTGAGTATCCTAACGACCTAACCCATTCTCTAAGCTGCCGCCCAGTGCTTCAGGTGACCCCTAACGAGCCTGTCGGATCGGCGTCTAGCGAGGGAGGTTCCGTCAGGTTCCGTTCCCTGCTAGAGCTGTCTCCCTTCACCTTAAAAAATATAGTTTGACATAATTTGAGAGCAGCAGTACAGGCCAGGTATCAGAGAGGGGTTCAGGCCTATATGGGGACACCTCTGTTAGGCTTGTACCTCAATAAATAACTAGAAAAAAGTTGGAAAGTGTTAAACAATGACCATACGTTACCTAGTCATGTGTGAATCCTGACTATGGAGGGAGATTATCCTCAAACACGTACGGTTATATATATACATGTCTTTTACCCACCCATGCGTGCAGTACAGGTGGTGAACTCTGACCTCTATGAAATAAATATACGTAACAGGAAAAAAATAAATTGGTTTAAAATATATTTCCCTCATCCATATTCGGCAGCAGATATGTACAGGTTGAAAAAACGGGTTGATATCTGATGTTTGACCCCACGGTTGACCGTTCGTCACGTCAACATCTTTGGCCGACGTCTCCACCTTAGAGTTGAGTGTCCGTCCCTGCGTCTTTGTGTACCTGCGTTAAAATCTTCACCACCATATGACGTTGGGTCTGGCGGGCGTTGTTTTGGAATCTCGAGATGGCAATTTCCCACGGCTGTTAAGGGTATGGGTCAGGCTGTCATGGGTGGCTGTTACGTTAGCCTTGTCACGGTGTCAAGGCTCGTAAAACCATCCTTGGAAATACTAGCAACACAGCGTATATGGAAAGCCTTCAAGTGATGTAGTGACTCGTGGAAATATTTGCAACCTAACATATTTCACCCAGTGGTGGTGGTGGTAGGGATCATGTTTCTTAACGGTCCCTCTAAGCGAGAAAAATGAGAAAAAATCATCACTCACACAAACCATTTCATACTATATATCAAAGCATTTGTGATCACATTATGCATCATCTATTTTGGGGGGTTATATCATGGCACAAATTTCAGTTGTATGTCTGTTTATTGAGGGGACTGTTTGGGTCTTGTATTTTCTGTTGTATATTTCCAAGGCCAAAAAGGTCAGTAATTGGGTTCTCAATGATGTTTTTTTAGGTTGATGGTACAGAGGAAGGGTCATAAAAGCACCCTTGTCTGTAACTCCCCTGAAAGCCTTGTCAAATATGTGTTTTTTAGGTTCATGGTACAGAGGAAGGGTCATAAAAGCACCCTTGTCTGTAACTCCCCTGAAAGCCTTGTCAAATATGTTTTGTTTTGTTTTTTTGTTTTTGTTTTTTGGGGTTTTTTTTGGTTTTTTACGTCATGGCCTATTGCTCCGGTAAGCTTCTTCCCAGTGGATCCTGATGGTCGGCCCAAGGCTTCTTCCCGGTGGGGCCTGATGGTCGGCCCAGCCCGTTCTGGTGCAGGCAAGTGTTTATAGTGGTGCCATCTTGCATTGGCTCATGCTGCCCTCCCGGAGCTCATCTTTAATCCTAGAATCTAGAGTCCGGGTTGATAGGTGGTCTTCTGGACAGCATGTGGGTAGTTTTAACCCGGTAGCAGCGGGGATCATGTTTCTTAATGGTCCCTCTGAGCAAGAAAAATGGGAAAAAATCATCACTCACACAAACCATTTCATAATAATATATATCAGCATTTGTGATAAGTTTATGTATCATCTATTTTGGGGGGTTCAAATCATGGCACAAATTTGGCCCGTCGCTGCTACACGGTAAAGCCACAAATTTGGCCCGTCCCTGCTACCGGGTTAAGCCACTCGGCGGCCTTTGGTGAGTGAAATTTACCCTTCATAGCCAGTGGATAGCTGCAACCACATAGATTTCTGATCCCAGTATGTATATTTTGGGGGGTGGAATATTTTAAAGTGAGTGAGATCTTCATTGAGCAAGGGTTGATGTAGGAGAATCAATTATTTCCCCATACAGTATTTAAAGAGACTGACTATTTGGAAAGGCTTCGTACACTCAGAATTTGCCATGTTTAACCCTTGTAAGCTTAGTTCTGGCTTGATTTCAAGCTTTAAAGCATCACATTGAGCAAGGGTTGATGTAGGAGAATCAATTACTTCCCCATACAGTATTTAAAGAGACTGACTATTTGGAAAGGCTTCGTACACTCAGAATTTGCCATGTTTAACCCTTGAAAGCTTAGTTCTGGCTAGATATCAAGCTTTAAAGCATCACATTGAGCAAGGGTTGATGTAGGAGAATCAATTATTTCCCCATACAGTATTTAAAGAGACTGACTATTTGGAAAGGCTTCGTACACTCAGAATTTGCCATGTAAGTTCATAGGAGAATTAATTACCTCCTCAAACAACATATAAGAAGGGATTTGACTATTTAAAAAGGCCTCAAACATAGAATTTGCCATGTCTCTACAGTTGAAGGTCCAGCGTTGCTTTTAGTCAAAGTTCTCAAGCTTAAAAAATAACACGCTTGATGTAAAGGAATGAATTATCTCCCCCAAACTATTTAAAGAGAGATTTTGAGTGCTTGTAAAGGCCTCAGACTCATAGAATTTGCCACGTCCTTACAGTTGAAGGTCCATCGCTGCTTTTAGTCAAAGTTCTTCAGCTTAAAAATAACAGAGGATTGATGTAGAAGAATGATTTACCTGCCCAAACAGTATGTACCCAGCCCCCTCAAGTCCCCAGTCTCAGCTCCTAATTACCTTTATTCTGGGGGTCAAAGACATTATAAATAAGTGTTTTCCATTCCCATGTCAGCCCTAAGACCCTCAGGCCCCAGTAATTGGTCACCTAACCCAACCTAGCAAGTGTGTTAGCATAATACTGGCGGTAACATTTTAATTAACCTTTCCAATGAGCAAAAACAATTAATATGGAACTATGAATCAAATATCCCCAGCAATTAAGTCTCCACTTTGTTATGTAACATTAGTAAGGGTTCCAGTATATGTTAGATAATTACTAGCATTGTCAAGAACAGTTTTAATAGCCTTGTCAAGGGTTGGCCGAGAAAACAATATTATAACAAGCACTGAACTAATTCTTGAGTAATTGGACTGAGAAAGCCTTGATGGTACTCTATTTTTGCTATATTATAAAAAGTCTATAAGCGATGCCTTGGAAAGCTACCATAAGCAAGGGTTGGTCTAGATTATTGATGTCCAAGCTATTAATTATATGTATTTTCTCTTACCTGAAGCCCCCTAGCTCAAGCCCCCAGACCCTCGATCAGCCTCTTCCAGACCCCCCCAGTAGCTACCTTATTTTCTGGGGGATCAAAACCATTAATTATGTGTTAGTTTTGATAATTACTTGACATTAAGTGTCTTACCATGGTCAGTGTCGGGATTTGTGAAGCCTTAATTATCATGAGCATAGTTTTATATCAAGCACCAACTCTTGGGTAAGACTTTGAGAAGGTCTTAATGTACTCAATCTTTGGCATATAAAAACAAGTCTAGCAATGCCTTAGGAAGATACCATGAGCAAGGGGTGAGTTAGGAAACTGATATACCTATCCCTCAATACTGCATAAACAATGGATCGAGGTCTTGTTCAGTATATATATCAGGCACAATTGTCCATCGTTTGAGTTAGTTTATCAAAGACATATCACAATCTTCTACCATGAGCAAGGGATGAGTTAGCAGCTTGATATATATTCCTTAATACTGCAAAAATAATGGAAAGAGGGCTTGTTCAATATATATTATCACTCGGATAGGTTACAATTGTCCATCTTTTAGTTTATCAAAGACATATTACTGAACCTTCCACCATGAGCAAGGGATGAGTTAGCAGCTTGATATATATTCCTTAATACTGCAAAAATAATGGAAAGAGGGCTTGTTCAATATATATTATCACTCATATAGGTTACAATTGTCCATCTTTTGAGTTAGTTTATCAAAGACATTACTGTATCTTGTACCATGAGCAAGGTCCTTAGGGTGACTTATAGGAGATAGTTATACATTCCTGTGTGTTTCATAGAGGAAAGGAAGAGATCTAGAATGATATATATTCTAAGGGTTCTTCATCTCTTATAGTTAATTAGTTCAGCAGTGAAAATCAGTTTTATGCTGAGTGCTGAGTAGCCTTGATGTCGATCGATCGGCCAACACGTACCTCAAGTCAGCATGCATTTGTGTTATAAGGTCAATAAACTCATGGCTCAGAATCAGTCAGCATTTAAGTCAGCATGTGTTAGTTTCCATGCATCTGAGCTCAGCATATGGGGGTTTATTAAGTCATTATTGTTAATTCCCACTCAGCATAGTCTGTGTATCAATGCTGACTATTTTGAACTCAGGATGGTCAAGTTATCAGCATGACAGCATTAAACATTCAATGATGTGTCAGTCTGTACTCAGCATGACTGATTTTTCTATACCAATTATATGCTATAAATATAACATGCTGACTTTGCTTTGAGTTTAGCATGTGATCTCTGAAGTCGATCAGCATATCCTCAAGTCAGCATTTAAAGTCAGCATCTCGGCTCTCGGTATTCAGCATGGCTCACTCGATGAAGAAAAGTGATATCTGAAGTCAGCTAACATATCCTCAAGTCAGCATTTAAGGTCAGCATCTCGGCTCTCAGCATTCAGCATGGCTCGGACTCGATGAAGAAGTGATATTTAAAGTCAGCATCTCTCTCTCTCTCTCTCTCTCTCTCTCTCTCTTCCCAGCACGGCTTAATTCAATATCAGCCCTTAATTGATGTTACCGTTAAGTATAGCATTAAATATTATGCATGCAGGGGACGAGAAAGCTGAAAAAAAAAAAAATGACGAGGCGGAAGAATTATATATGGCGAGCGATCGAGTCTATTGGCGGGGGTGTTGCCATTCTGAGAGAAAAAAACTTGTTATTTTCTCGTAAGTTTATATATTGGAGAATTTCATCCATCCCTGTGTCTCGGTATGCTAGGTCAGGTCAAGTCATGCAATAAACATGTTCTGTACGAGTGTGATGACTCCGGAAACGATATATCAGTAGTGTACGCGCTGAGGTGACCGATCAGCTGATTGGGTAAGCGGAGATTTAAACATTACGTCATAGCTACCGGAGCTGTGTGGATTTAAATTTACATAGATTTACATAGAAAATCAGACCACACAGACCCCATGGTCCAGACATAGGTAGTCTGTCCTTAAACCTAAGTGATTCTACGTTAATCCGATGGCTCCAGAACGTTGCATTTCTATATAGTTAATATTGAGTTGAGGGAAATACACGGCCGAGCTTGTTTTTCAAGGAGTCAGACGTAACACTGGACCACTGAAGGAAGGCAGGAAACTTATTTAGGGTGACCAGACGTTCCCGTTTTCAGTGACCTGTCCCCGGTTTTCACTGTGACTCAAAGATAAAAAAGAACACGAAAATGTTGAGCAAACTCTACGTATATATAGTTGTGGACCTCGGCGCAGTGTATATAGCTAAGGAACTCCCTTCTCCTTTATTTTTTTACTTGCAACAATAAACTATCAATCAATCAACCAAATAGGGTGAGAGACTTTTGAATGCTGCTCCATGAATGGTACTAAGCCCGGCAGTGTCCCCGTTTTGGTTTTTCAGTGACAAAAACGCTACATTTGGAAGTTTTTAAGCCTCGGATCCACCGAAAATGTCCCCGGATTTTGTCTCAGAAAGGTCACCTTAATTAAGCTTAGTCCATCCTCGCACTACAACGTTGATGAAGAAAAAATTGGTCCAGTCTACTACTACTACTACTACGAGAAAGAAATAGACAATAGAGAGAGAGAGAGAGAGAGAGAGAGAGAGAGGAGAAAATTATTAATATTTTGACCTTCCCCGCTCTGTCTCGCTTCTCATATCCTTCTGCACACTTTTGTACACTTTTCCACACTTACCCACGTCAGCCTGCACACTTAAACACGTTATTATGCCCCGAGTTCAAGTGTTCTGAAGACTTTACTGATGCAAACTTTCCCTTCGGGTATCGTTTTCTTCTTTCGTTAATACTTAGGCTGCGTTTACACCAAGCACGTCGCGTCCCGTCACGTCGTCGTCGTCGGAAGTGAAAGAAATAACCAGTATATATTGACTTGACGCGACGCGACGCGGCGTGACGTGACGTGACTGGACGGAACCGGTGTAAACGCATTTTTCAAATATCCATACAAATCAGTGTTAAACTGGGGTGGCGATTCATGACTTGACGTGACGTGACGTGACGTGACGGGACGCGACGTGCTTGGTGTAAACGCAGCCTTAATAGCATACCCTGATCTTATTTGTCTCCCCTTATCTGTTATTTTGAGCGTGTTTTTACCAGTGAACTTGCTCTATTTATCCGTCGTCAAGTTCTAAGGTTGTCGTGTATTAAAGTTCCAACACTATGATGACGTCACGGCCTCCATTTTCCCTGTCGTCTGTGAAGGCTGCCAAGACAGCGCTGTATTTTTCTTGTTTTTTTAGGTTATTATAAAGTGCCCGGAAGCGCCATGCTGTGGGAAGGTAGGTGGATCCTTTGCCCTTATTTTAGTGTGCAGGGACAGGAAATCAGGGCGTGGAAATAGGGGAAAATTGGAAAATCTGTTTCATGTGATGGTGGTGGTGGCGGTGATGGTGGTGGTGACGGCGGTGGTGGCGACAGGTGTTGGTGGTGGTGACGGCGGTGACAATGGTGGTGGTGGTGATAACGGCGGTGGTGATGGTGGCGGTGGTGATGACGGCGGTGGTGATGGTGGTGGTGGTGACTGGTGTTGGTGGTGATGACGGCGGTGGTGATGGTGGTGGTGGTGATGGTGGTGGTGGTGATGACGGCGGTGGTGATGGTGGTGGTGGTGATGACGGCGGTGGTGATGACGGCAGTGGTGACAGGTGTTGGTGGTGATGATGACGGCGGTGGTGATGACGGCGGTGGTGATGGTGGCGGTGGTGATGGTGGTGGTGGCAGTGATGGTGGTGGTGGTGATGGTGATGGCAGTGTTGATGGTGGTGGTGGTGATGATGGTGTTAGACCCTCAGCAGTGATTGGGGTCAGCCGCCATGTCCACTCCACCAATTCCACCTCCATTGACATCGGCAGCGGCAGTGATAGGTTAGAGTATTTGTTATCATTAAGGGATTATTGAAGAAAGGGTAGCCTAATTATTTATACATTTATCCCTAACTATTTGCGTGTTTTTCCAGAAATCAGATGTGGTTAGGTTAGATTAATTCATCTTTTTATTCATCTTTTCCGTTATTTTGAGCGCTTTTTACCATTTAACGTTCTATTTACTCAATGGTTAGGTTAGATTTGGTCAGGTTGCCTTGGTAAAAATGGGGCAGGCTTTGCACTGCTCCATTGTCACTGGTAGTTGGTGGGTGTATTTCTGGAGTTTTACCTGTGATATGAAGGTGATAACTCTCACTATATATAGATGTTAATTTTTTCCATATATGTATCATTAGCTTTAATGGGGACTGGATGGCCCCATACTTCTGCCTGACTCAGTGTTTATACAGTTCTCATTCCTAACTTAATTTGCAGACATAAGAAGAAGAGGAGGAAGAACAAGAGGAGGAGGAGGAGGAGGATGAAGGGGACACACAGGAATCAAATGGTGAGTGTTGTTAACTTTATAACTATTTTCCTTGTTCATCTTCTTGCACCAATTTTCTTCCTGCAATTGTTCCTTTTGTGCAAAATTCTCGGTCTTTTTTATTTCCATTTCCAGCTCTCAGTCTTCTCTCCTTCCTGTTAGTTCCTGCCACACAGCTGCCCTCGGTACAATGTCAGGTCACAGTGCGGGGCAGAGTTGTCATATGAAAAGGGACTCTGCCATCAAGCGTGACATGTTGTGGGAGCGGTTGTACAGAATAGTGAAGTCCCTGCCATATTTAGGGTGGTCCTAATCATGACTGGGTTCAAAGAGAGGAGGGATTGTTTGGAGTCAGTTGGTGGTCAGACCCTGGTGGCAAGGTGGCTCTTAGGGTCGTATTATGAGACATTTCGCCGCCCAAGAACACATATTTGACAAGGCTTTCGTAGGAGTTGTGGGCATTTCCTGGGGTAGTTTTATGACCCTGGTGGTAGTGTGACCCTTCCTCTGTACCATGAAGCTAAAGAAACACACATTTGTCAAGACTTTCATAGGAGTTTGGGGCATCTCCTTGGGTAGTTTTATGACCCTGGAGGTAGTGTGACCCTTCCTCTGTACCATGAACCTAAAGAAACACACATTTGTCAAGACTTTCATAGGAGTTTGGGGCATCTCCTTGGGTAGTTTATGACCCTGGTGGTAGTGTGACCCTTCCTCTGTACCATGAAGCTAAAGAAACACACATTTGTCAAGACTTCGAGCTTGTATGGGGTGGTACACAGGTGCCTTGAATGGACTCGCCCTAAAAACACTAGTAGGAAAAGCACCTCATGAAAGTGACACACAACTATATGGAAGTCTCAGGAGCATAACACACACACACACACACACACACACACACACTTTGAATATGTATGTATCTGGGTGGGTGAGTGAGTGTATATGTGTGTGTGTGTGTTTGGGAATATCATACTCCATTTCTTCCCATCCCATCCCTTCCCATGCCTTCCTTTCCATCCCTTCCCTTCCTATCCCTTCTCTTCCCCTTCCATCCCTTCCCCTTCCTAACCTTTCTCTTCCCTTAACTTCCCTTCCCTTCCCTTCCCTCCCCTCCCCTCCCCTTCCCTAACCCTCTCTTCCCTTCCCATCCCATCCCTTCTCTTCCCTTCCCATCCCTTCTCTTCCCTTCCCATCCCTTCTCTTCCCTTCCCATCCTTCTCATCCCTTCCCATCCCTTCCCTTCCCTTCCCATCCCTTACCTTCTCATCCCATCCCATCCAATCCTTTCCCTTCCTTTCCCTTCCTTTCCCAACCCTTCCCTTTCCATCCCTTCCTTTTCCTTCCCATTCCTTCCCTACCCTTCCCTTCCCATCCCTTCTCTTCCCTTCCCATCCCTTCTCTTCCCTTCCCATCCTTCTCTTCCCTTCCCATCCCTTCCCTTCCCTTCCCATCCCTTACCTTCTCATCCCATCCCATCCAATCCTTTCCCTTCCCATCCCTTCCATTCCCATCCCTTCCCTTTCCTTCCCATCCCTTCCTGTCCCTTCTCTTCCCTTCCATTCCATTCCATTCCTATCTATTCCATCATATTCAATAAATCTTTAACAGCTGGAAAAGTTCCGTCAGATTGGAAACTTGCAAATGTCACACCAATTTTCAAAAAGGGGGACAAGTCTCATCCAGGAAACTATCGACCAATTAGCCTGACATCGATTGTTTGTAAGTTAATGGAGACTATCATTCGCGACAATATGGTGAAATTTTTCGAAGAAAATAATATGATAAATAATTCGCAACATGGCTTCCGTAGTAAACGTTCGTGTTTAACTAACTTACTTGATTTTTTTCATTATATTTTTGAGGTGTTCAATGAAAGCAGATCAGTAGATATCATATATCTGGATTTTCAAAAGGCATTTGATAAGGTCCCCCACCAACGATTGCTCAGCAAACTATTGGCGCACGGTATCTCGGGTAACATTCACAATTGGCTTGTGGACTGGCTCTCTGAGCGGAAACAGAGAGTAGTTCTAAATGGTGTTACATCTAACTGGCTCGACGTCAGAAGCGGCATACCTCAGGGATCAGTGCTTGGCCCCATGCTCTGCTTAATTTATGTTAATGATATCGATGATGGGCTCACTTGCAAAGTATCAAAATTTTCTGATGACACAAAATTGCTAGTAAAGGAACTGCGACACTCGACGAAGAAGCATAACAATCAGATTGAGATCGACTTGCACGTTGGGCCAGTCAATGGCAAATTAAATTTAACGTTGAGAAATGTAAAGTGTTGCACATCGGAAAAAATAACAATCGCGTTCGGTACGTAATGAATGGCCAACAACTTTCTGCAGTAAGTAAAGAAAAGGATCTTGGAATCACTATATCAAGCGATTTAAAGCCCGGTCAGCATTGTTCAGAGGTAGTTAAAACTGCAAACAAATTGGTTGGCTTCATCGGACGAGTCTTTAATAATAAATCGGAAAAGTAATATTAAAACTGTATAATTCGTTGGTTCGACCCCGTCTAGAGTACTGTGTACAGTTTTGGTCTCCCTACTACAGAAAAGACATAGAAAAGTTGGAACGGGTCCAACGAAGAGTAACAAAGATGATTCCTAGGTTGAGAAATTTGTCATATGAACAAAGGCTTAAAGAAGTAAATTTATTCAGCCTATCAAAACGAAGAATGCGAGGTGATCTAATAGAAGTGTTTAAAATGTTCAAAGGATTCAGTGATATTAATGCGGAAGATTACTTTACAATTGATTGATCAAATAGAACAAGAAGAAATCACAATTTGAAGATAAGTGGTAAAAGATTCTCGTCGCACGAAGCTAAACACTTCTTCTTCAATCTAGTTGCTAATGTTTGTAACTCTACCTTGTGATGTCGTTGATAGTACAACAGTTACGGACTTCAAGAATAGATTAGACAAGTGTTTTGAATCCAACCAGCAACTAAGATATTACTCATTGTCGTAATAACGTTAAGTTCTTTCGAATACTGGTGTCCTTGTCCGCTTTTATTGCCCGGTTAGTGGTAGCAGTAATGGTAGTTCTTTCCTCTTTCCTACATAAATTCCATGCAGTTTTTCCATGCTGCATGGTTCTTTTTCCTTTCCTGCCAGCTTTGGCTGGAGGGATGGGGGGGTGGGGAGGAGCCTTCGCCTTTGCTGTCCTTCATCTTCCACCTTTGATTAGATAGTTAGTGTAGCTTGTCACAAACAACCTCGTAAGGACCAGCAGGTCTGCTGTTGTTTGTTCTTCCTTTGTGTTCCTTTGTGTTCCTATAATTCCTTCCCCTTCTGTCTCTCTCCGGCATATGACCACAGATGTTGCGCCAACTAAATGAAATTTTCCAACTTTTTTATCCTAGACCATCGGGTGTTATTCTAGAGGTCTGCTCATGGTACCGTAAGGGCCGGAATTGACCTATTTTGTCTGTCAATTTTTATCTTGCTCTCACAGGAGGTTATGTTAAAATCTAAGTTATCCAAGGTTAGGATAACTTAGTGGTGACCGGGCATTGTTTTTGTTAATGTTTCCGATATTTTTCAGCCCTTGAATATATAAATAAGTGTGAAGTGATGAGACTTGGGTGTTTTTTCTGGAATAACACCCACTTGTTTAGGATAAATAGGCAGGATAGGCCTCTCACCACACTGCCGTTGATGTCACTGGCGGGAGAGGTGGCTACGGTCATCTCCATACTCCCCGCCTTTTAAAATATTGTCTTGGGGTGCAACGCAGTATATATTTGTTTTATTTCATTGTGGTAGTAGAGTGCACGGCAGGTACGGTTAACCCGGTAGCTGTGGGGATCATGTTTCTTAACTCGGTAGCAGCGACACATCAAATTTGTGGCTTTACCGTGTAGCAGTGATGGGCCAAACCTGTGTCTTTACCGTGTAGCAGTGACGGGCCAAACCTGTGTCTTTACCGTGTAGCAGTGACGGGCCAAATTTGTGGCTTTACCATGTAGCAGCGATGGGCCAAACCTGTGTCTTTACCATATAGCAGCGACGGGCCAAATTTGTGGCTTAACCGTGTAGCAGCGATGGGCCAAATTTGTGGCTTTACCGTGTAGCAGCGACGGGCCAAATTTGTGGCTTAACCATATAGCAGCGACGGGCCAAATTTGTGGCTTAACCATATAGCAGCGACGGGCCAAATTTGTGGCTTAACCATATAGCAGCGACGGGCCAAATTTGTGGCTTAACCATATAGCAGCGACGGGCCAAATTTGTGGCTTTACCGTGTAGCAGTGACGGGCCAAATTTGTGCCATGATATAAACCCCCCAAAATAGATGATACATAATCTGATCACAAATGCTTTATATATAATATATTTAGCAACCAAAGGGTTAATTTACAGTCCTTGATAGAGAGAGACTGTAAAATATCTTATCCAGTGCTGTCTTTCCCAATACAAGACTTTGACAGTGGACACATATTTGCAGGGGGGCTTTGTGGTGCAGTGGTTAGCACACTCGGGTCACAACCGAGAGAGCCCGGGTTCGATTCCCAGGCGGAGTGGAAAAATTTGGGCGGCTTTTCCGATACCCTACATAGCCCCTGTCCACCCAGCAGTGTACCAGGTATTAATCGGGGGCTGTGTCCCGTCTCCTGGGCCCTGTTCCCTTCTCCTATAATTCCTTCCCCCTCCTGTCTCTCTCCGGCATATGACCACAGATGTTGTGCTGCCCACAAAACCAAACTTTCCAAACTTAATAATTTGTGGGTTGTGTCATAACCTTGAAATAGTCATAGGTGGAGGGCATCATAGCTGAGGATCCCCTGTACAGTGCCTTGAATATGTAGCTTTCTGGATAATAGCAAAATTTGTCACTAAAAAAATAATCGCCTAAGCAGGGTTGGCAATGATTAAATCAAATTGATTTAATCAGATGATTAAATCTTTGATTTCTTTACTTAAAAATCATGATTGTTATCACCAAACAAAATCATGATTTTTATTTTTATTTTTTTATTTTTTTTAGTAAAAGTATTCCATGAGTTAAATGGTGTGCTCCAAAGATGGTAAAGGAAAACAACGTATTCATTTGCAATGATTCATTTATTCTCTTCAAGGTATATACCACAAAACAACAAGAATCCTACATTATTATAAATTTATAAGTAGGCTTTGACAATTGATATGAATTAATCCTTGAAATCACTATTTAAAGTTTTGAACTCTCGATATAAAGTTATTGTACTTGCTAAATTCCTGCTCTTGCCTTTCCTCCAACACTGAGGGAATTTTAAAAAGATAGGTTAGTAAGCTTTGGTCTGCCAGCTGATCAGCTGCAGGAAAACCCTTTTTCAGGTTAACCCTTTGAATCTCACTTTGTATGTCTCTGGTAAAGCAAAGAAAGCAACAGGACTTAACAAGCATACACGTAGATGCCACTGAGCTGGTAATCTCACAAAAGCAAACTGCCGAGGCACTGACTGTGACTGACCAACTGGTGGAAAATACATGTACTGAGTTTAGTGAGTTCTCTTGTGCTAATGTTGCCAACTGTTTCAGATATCAATATTCAACAGAAAGGACATATTTTATGAAATTAATGGAATATTGAGTTCCATATAGTTTTTTTGGGGGGGTGGCTTCGTGGTGCAGTGGTTGGCACTGCCTCAAAGTATAGGCCTGGCTGTATGTATAGAGTTATGAGGAGAGAGAGAGAGAGAGGGAGGGTAGAGGAAGAAAAGTATGTAAAAAAACAAATATGAGAGAGAGAGTATCAATTAATTATCTTAATTATACAGCCCTTGATAGAGAGAGAGATTTCATAATATATTATCCCATGCTGTCTTTCCCGGCACAAGACTTTGAGAGTGGACACATATTTGCAGGTTGGTGTAGCAGTGCTGGGAGGTGCCATAACACAGGGCACTCCTCACCTCAACAACAGTCTCTTCAACGACAAGTAATTCTTCACCAACAAGCTTTTCAGCAGCTTGGAGAAATAGGTAAGCTTTCTCTACTCACTTCCTGCCCTGCCTTCATTACCCCCGCCAGAAGCCCCCAAAGGGTGAACCCGTTATATTGAGCTGTAAAATGTTCAGCAGCTCACTTAGTAACCCATTGTGTTGTAAAATGTTCAGTACATCCCCTTGCTTAGAGGGAAAGGCCTTTTAACCCAGTGGTTGTAGCAGTGGGGATCATGTTTCTTAATGGTCCCCCAAGCGAGAAAAATGAGAAAAAATCACCCCTCACACAAACCATTTCATAATACATATCAAAGCATTTGTGATCAGTTTACACATCATCTATTTTGGGGGGTTTAAATCATGGCACAAATTTGGCCCGTTGCTACTACACGGTAAAGCCACAAATTTGGCCCGTTGCTGCTACACGGTAAAGCCACAAATTTGGCCCGTTGCTGCTACACGGTAAAGCCACAAATTTGTCCCATTGCTGCTACACGGTAAAGCCACAAATTTGGCCCGTTGCTGCTACCGGGTAAGAAACATGATCCCCGCAGCTACCGTGTTAAGCATAGGATGCATGATATATGTTTGCCAAAGTGCTTACTACACACTGGATACATATTATGCATGCAAAATTGGTTTTGCTTTATAATATAGTTAGATTAATTTGATTTATTTATTCAGCCCTTGACAGAGAGAAAAGTAATATTTCTTATTGTACAAGGGACTTACCACAGACATGTCGCCAACCTGATTTTGTATAAGTTTAAACCCAGGAATAAGTCACCTCCAATCCTGGCATCAAAGTTCCTTAAGCCCCTAACTCACTCACCGGTGCTAATGCAGGAGTCAAGTCATCATTATACAGTAAATATTGGTGTGAAAAAGACTCCTAATATTGGCCGCATCATGTGTGGAAATACATATTAAAAGGAAGCCTAGCCAGCAGGGAGGGAGGAGGAGGCTCACTACATGGTTTGGTCTCAAAAGCTAACAGGCTATATTTTCACCTGCAAGGGTAGATATATATTTTCTGCTTACTTTTGCCTTATTTTACAGCCTTTGACAGAGAGGAAAGTAACACACACAAACTGATCACAAATGCTTTGATATATAATATGAAATGGTTTGTGTGAGGGGTGATTTTCTCATTTTCTTGCTTGAGGGACCATTAAGAAACATGATCCCTGCCACCACCGGGTTAAGTTAAAGTTTTCTAACGAAAGAATTGCTACATTACATTTGTAAGTCACTGACACAACAAAACACTCACCACGATCACTTTGTTGATGCGTCATGGACAGCGATATTAGGTAGGGTTAGATACACGGGAGCCAAGGTTCAGAGGAGCTGCTTCGTGCAGACTCCTATGTTCTTATGTCACTGGACGAGGTGGAAGGATGCTTGGGTGCCATAGTAGGGGTCAAAATGCAGTGTGTGTATTCCAGAGAAACGTTCCACTCACAGTGCTGGCTAGCTTCAGACTGAGGAGAAAGACAGCGTCTCCGCCATAGCAGGGCACGATAACAGAAAACCTTATTCCCGATAACCGATAACTGATAATGAAAAACCTTAACAACACCCTGCGCCGTATCCGAGATCGCCACGCTCGCCAAATTTCAAATGTCGCTATTGAATATAACAAGCTTTCAGCCATAAACTCAGCATA